>NW_026576684.1:0-76035 GCF_028641065.1 Leucoraja erinaceus
TCATCAATTCATCATGGCCACTGAGGTACCGGCACCAGTTAACACACTGATACAGGGCCGGATTTAGATGTTCCACTTGTAAGGCCCCTCCCAATCCCCCACCCCCACGACCAGAGGAAGATGGTCCACCAGATTGACACCGATTTGCAGCCGAGCGTGGCCAATGAGATAAGAGGATGGAAAGCGGCGCTTTTTATTTATTTATTTTTTGCCAGTGCTAGTGTCAGGTTATTGGCTTAAAACACTATTATCTGAAATAGAGGGCAACGAAAATTACTGAAGGGTTGATTAGAGACAACAGTGCGTTGTGACAGCATATGTAAGAAAGGCCTATGACAGTGTCAAAAATATTATACATCTTGCAGGGCTCTCACTTAATTTTTATTCTCTGTTGTCATCCGGGCAGCCTTGGCAGCTTTTTAAGTTGCCAAATGACAGTTTAAGTAGTCATTTAAGACGGCTTGCAAGATGCGTGAGATAATGTGCTCGGACGAAGTGCATAGTTAGCAGTCGGAATTATGCTCAATGAAGCATTCACATATTATTTCTGCTTCAAATAAAGTCACAAACTAAACATATTCACCAATCAAGACATGATATACCATGACATGCAGCAAAATCATAATACAGTATCTCAACTCTTTTTACACGTTGCAATGAATGCAAGTCTATTATTTCTTTCCACTTCCAAACAAAAATGTGGTTGGATTATTCAACCTATGATCAACCTCGGTGAGACCAAGCGCAGGCTTGGCAATTGCTTCGCACAACGCCTCCACTCAGTTTGCAATAACCAACCTGATCTTCCGGTGGCTCAACACTTCAACTCCCCTTCCCATTCCGAATCCGACCTTTCTGTCCGGGGCCTCCTCCACGGCCAGAGTGAGGCCCACCACATATTGGAGGAGCAGCACCTCATATTTGCTTGGGTGGTTTACACCCCAGCGGTATGAACATTGGCTTCTCTAATTTCAGGTAGTCCTTGCTTTCTCCCTCCTTCCCCTCCCATTCCCAGTTCTTCCACAGCCTACTGTTTCTGCCTCTTCCTTTCTTTTTCGTGTCCCCCCCCAACATTAATCTGAAGAAGGGTCTCGACCCTAAACGTCATCTAGTCCTTCGCTCCACAGATGCTGCCTTACCCGCTGATTTTCTCCACGTTTTTTGGCTACCAATGGGATTCCCCCCCCATTGGCCACATCTTCCCATCTTCTCCCTGTTGGCTGCTCCATGGAGTTCCCCCGCACAATTAAAGCATGGAATAGTCGAGCAGGAGTCCTGGCTCGGTTCAGGAAGCGGCCCTACCGGCTTCCACTACCGGCACTACTTCTCTCCAACGTCCGTTCACTACGGAATAAGATGGACGAACTTCAGCTTTTGATCCACTCAAGGAGAGAGTACAACGAATCTTCTGCAATCTGCTTCACGGAAACCTGGCTGGATCAATCTTTTCCCGACTCAGCAGTAACCCCAACCGGCTTTACCATCTACAGAGCCGATAGGTCGGCAGCGCTGTCACTCAAGTCCAAGGGAGGGGGTATCTGCTTCCTTGTCAATCAACACTGGTGCAATAACATCACAGTTCAATCACAACACTGCTCCCCTGATATTGAATTCCTCTGTTTGATCATCAGACCATTCTATCTACCAAGAGAATTCTCATCTGTTGTGTTAATTGGCGTCTACGTTCCACCCGATGCTAATGCTAACACGGCTATGGATATTTTATCACATCACATTTCCTTCATGGAAAGCTCGCATCCGGACTCCATCACTATAGCCTTGGGCGATTTCAACCACAGCTGTCTAACAAAAGAACTCCCTAACTACACTCAGCAAGTTACATGCCCGAGCAGAGAAAACAATACATTGCATCATTGTTACACTAACATCACTGGCGCTTACCGTGCCTTTCTTCGTGCTCCACTGGGCAGATCCGATCATGTAATGCTGCTGCTCATCCCTGCATACAAACAAAAACTGAAATCCATCAAGCCTAAAACAATAACCGTTAAGTCCTGGTCAGAGGATGTCATCGAAACGTTAAGGGGATGTTTTGAATGTACTGACTGGGACCTCTTCCTCGATGTATCCGGCAACAACATCGACGTGTACACTGACGTGGTGACGTCATACGTCCGCTACTGTGAAGAACTGTGCGTCCCCTACAAAACTGTCACAATACCCAGCAATGGTAAACCCTGGTTCAACAAGCACATACAACTTCTGCGCAAAAAGAAAAATGCAGCCTACACCAACGGTAACAAGGATCAGTATAAATCAGCAAAATATGAACTCAGGTCTGCAATTCGGAAAGCAAAATTAGCTTATTCAAACAAATTGGAACAACAACTCAAAACCCACAATTCAAGAGAAGTCTGGAAACATCTACAGAAGATGACGGACTACAAAAAACGTCCTGTTCCCATCCCAGACGAGGATCCGGATTTACCGGAAAAACTGAACACTTTTTATGCACGCTTTGATAATGCCACCCCATAACCTCCACCAATTCATTTAAGTTTCTAGGCACCTATATCTCCAATAATCTAAAATGGCACATCAATGCAGACCACGTCATCAAGAAAGGTCAACAACGCCTATATTTCCTCATCCATGCCTTCCCCCACCACCTAACTCGGCACCATTCACCATCTCTGAGGAGGTGGTTAGGGCGGCCTTCAAAAATCTTAATAAAAGAAAAGCGGCAGGGCCTGACAACCTCAGCCCCGCTGCTCTCAACCACTGTGCAGCTCAGCTGGCCCCTGTGTTCACCTCCATCTTTAACACCTCCCTCAGCCAATGTAGAGTCCCGCAGTGTTTTAAATCATCCATTATCATCCCTGTGCCCAAGTCCTCCAAGGTGAGCTGCCTGAACGATTATAGACCTGTGGCATTAACATCAGTCACCATGAAGGCCTTTGAGCACATAGTCCTCACCCATCTGAAAACTCACACTGCCCCCACCATGGACCCTTTCCAATTTGGATATAGTGTCTGTTGAGGATGCTATCAACTTAGCTCTTCACTATTCCCCACATCATCTGGAATCACCGAACACCTATGCACGCATCCTGTTTATAGATTTTAGCTCGGCCTTTAATACTATACACCCAATTAAACTCTACAATAAAATGTTGGACATGAGCATTCACCCAGCCATGTGCCATTGGATTCTACACTTTCTAACAAACAGACAGCAAAGTCAAGGTGGGTGAAAAACTCTCCAGCCCTCTGACTCTCAACATAGGAGCCCCCCAAGGGTGCGTTCTGTCACCCCAGCTCTTCTCACTTTACACCAACAACCTCACATCCCAATGCAGCTCAGTTAAAATTTTTAAATATGCAGACGACACAACAATAATTGGCCTCATCTCAGACAACAACGAATCACAATACCATCTAACAGTCGATAGCGCAGTCAAATGGTGCGCAGACAACAACCTCCAGCTTAATACTTCAAAAACCTTAGAAACTATCTTAGATTTCAGACGCAATCAAAACCACAAACCCCCGGTCCATGTCAACTCTCACCCCATAACCTCCACCAATTCATTTAAGTTTCTAGGCACCTATATCTCCAATAATCTAAAATGGCACATCAATGCAGACCACGTCATCAAGAAAGGTCAACAACGCCTATATTTCCTCAGACAGCTCAAAAAGTTCAGAGTCCATAAACACCTCCTGGTCCGTTTCTATCAATCAATCATTGAAAGCATCATCACGTCCTCAATCACAGTCTCTGGTACGGTAACACCGATAGTCACTCACTACACAGAATACAGCGCATTGTCTCCAAGGCCTCCAGGATCATCAACTCCCCCCTCCCCTCAATCCATTCCATTTATCTCCAACGTACCTCAAAACGGGCAAAAAAGATCATCTCGGACCACTCCCATCCAGCAAATCACCTTTTTCAGTCTCTCCCTTCAGGGAGGCGCCTCAGGTCACTTGCTACTAAAACCACCCGCTTTAAAAACAGTTTCTTCCCCTCAGCAATAAGAACTCTCAATTCCGTCCAATAATCAGACAATAATATGACTTTTGATGTATACAGTGTCTTGTCTATGGTCTTTGTTTGGTTTTTGCACTATGTATTGTTGGTGAGATTTGTGATTTGTGATGTGGTATGGATGCACTTTATTACGGTGACCTGTGTTATTAGTGGTATGTAACTAAAGCAGCGTACCATCATGTATCGAACCCAAATACCACCAACCCTGGTTGCGTGGCAAATAAATATTCTATTCTATTCTAGTCTTCACCCTACCATAGTTACCCAACCAGATGCAACTAAATTTAAGGCACCTCTTCCCCCCCCCCCCCCCCCCCCCCAAGAACCCTTTTTTGGTTGTCAAAGTCAAGAGTCAAGAGAGTTTTATTGTCATGTATCCCAGATCGGACAATGAAATTCTTGCTTGCTGCAGCACAACAGAATATGTAAACATAATACAGAACAGGAGATAAAAGTTCAGTGTGTTTATATACCATAGACCATATATACACAATAAATAAACAGATAAAATGCAATAGGCTGTTATTGTTCAGCACTCCACCACTTCCAGTTTAAATTCCATTTAGAATATTTATGGAGGACCAGGAAACCAGAAGCAATAGTTACTCCAGGGAGTTAATTCAGTTCCAGGGTCAGGGAGTGATTCTGCGTTGGTTTTCACCGGTTGCGGCGAGGCGGCGACCGGACAGCAATGGCGGCCAGATACCCCACAAAGTGCCCAGCGCCGACCAGTTGCCGTGGCAGCGCGCATGCGCAGGGCGGCCAATGATGCGCTGGCCGTGGATGAGAAGCGAGCGGAGAGCGGATGGTGGGTGGAGACGGAGAGTTGACTGACAGACAGAGAGATAAAGAGATAGCGAGGGGGGCCCGCCCAGAGTTGAACGCCAGGTATCCTGCCTTGGTCGGATGTCGCCTAGATTTCGATGCCCTAGGCTTCAGCCTATGAAGCCTAGTGGTGAATCCGGCTCTGCGAGCCCCCCCCCCCCTAGATCTTGAGGCCCTAAACTTAAGCTTGCCGAGTTTATACGTAAATCCAGCCCTGCACTGATACAAAAAGGTAGACAGAGGCTAAAGCCCGGGATTAGCACAGGACCTTCAAGCGAAGGTTCCATACTGTTTCCAAAACAGCAGCCTTTGGCCTCTCCTTGAACTGGACACCGCAGTCTATGATCCACCAAACGGTGGATCACATTGACAATAATAAACGTTAACTATAAACTTGTGATCCAAAGTTAAAGTGCCAGAGAAGAAACAGCAAATCCTCACAGCAATAATACACCTTAATCTTGTAAATACCGACTGTTATTAGCATCTTGTACAATACCTCTTTAAAATGGGCGGTTAGTTAATTCAGCGGTGAAGCGCCTCTTGGCTCTGACAGCGCTGCCGTGGGTCGGTGTTTAAGGGGAGGCAGTCAAGGGGGTGAGGCTGGGAGCCGCCCCCGTCCGCAGGGCCACCGGCACCGGGAAGAGCGGTCACCTGTGCAGGGCCAGCGACCGACATGACAGACATACAGACTCACGGTGTGATGGTCCCTGCGGGGTCCGAGCGGCAGAAGCTTCCCCGCGGCGCCGGGAATAAGGAGCGGGAGCGTAGCCACTTCAACCACTCCCCTTCTGGTGATGGTAGGGTAGGGTGGGGTCGGGTAGAGTATGGTTGAGCTAAACAGAGCAAACACGACCTCCTCCAACGCCATCTGTCTGTGTCTGTTTCTACTTCCTGCCCACGGTGCAACTGCCCATTGTGTGCATCGTTCAAAATGCTACATTCTAGAGTGTTAGTTTGTGTCACGGTTCCACCTCCCCGGGAGGTGCGGACAGGAACTGTGACAACTGCGGCACCATCACCCCAACATTCCAACCGGCCCCTCCAGGCATGGAAATCACTACCAAAACATGCGAGGGACACAATTTCTTGCCGACTGCGCACGTACATGCGCACACACGCGAGGCTTCAGCCGTGGGTTCTGTGGACGTTAACATCGGGAGCTGACCTAGCTGATGAGCGACTCCGAACTCCAGCAACAGGAGCTTCGTCCGCCCCGAATTGTGGGGCTTGAATTGGCCCGTTCATTGGGTCTTCCTGATAGGGGCTTCAACATCGGGAGCCATGATCAGCAGTTTGATTGTAAGCCGCACCGGGCGCTGAAAGGCACCACAAACGGGCCGATTCAGTCCTTAGAAAGTCTGATAAAGTCCGGATTACAAAACACGGAGGGGGGGGGGGGGGGGGGGATTGTCCCCCGCCTCTCAACTAGCAGGGAAGGGGGGTACCTGTCCCCCCTGTTCCCCCCCCCCCCCCCCCCCCCCCTAGGATTTCCGCCCCTGCTCACCTACCCTCCCTGATCCCCACCTCCACACTATAGCCTCACTGACTATAAAAGATGAAATAGTGGCACATTTGGATAAAGTCGCAGGATCGGTCCGAGTTATTTGATGATGTAACCAGGAAAATGGACAAGTGGATGTGGTGTACCTGGACTTGCAGAAAGCATTTGATAAGGTCCCACACAGGAGATTACTGGGTAAAATTAGAGCACATGGTATTGGGGGTAGGGTACAGACATGGATAGAAAATTGGTTGGCAGACAGGAAAAAGAGTAGGGATAAACGGGTCCCTTTCAGAATGGCAGGCAGTGGCCAATGAGGTATCGAAAGGCTCGGTGCTGGGACCGCAGCTATTTACAATATACATTAATGATTTAGATGCAGGGATTAAAAGTTACATTAGCAAATTTGCAGATGACACAAAGCTGGGTGGCAATGTGAACTGCGAGGAGGATTCTATGAGGATGCAGGGTAACTTGGACAGGATGGGTGAGTGGGCAGATGCAGTTTAATAAATGTGAGATTAACCACTTTAGTGGCAAAAACAGGAAGGCACAATAATCCAGTTTAACGTCTTTCCTGCTAGATTTGTGAACTCCTCAACCTGATCTAATGATGTATCATTGATTTTGATATTTATTTGTATGTTCTCTTTGGAGATTGCCTGCACTTGTGTTTCTCCTAAGTTGATTTTCAGTCCCAGCACTTTACTGCTTTCATGAGCAAGGTTTACCAGAGTCTAAAGTTTGGTTTCACTCGCAGCAATGAGTGCAATGTGATCTGCAAAGCTGACCTTGGATATTTACGCCTATATTTGTGCTGTGCAATGCGTACAAGATGTTACAAGAATTTAAATGTGGTGATATCACACACCCTTGTCACACTCTAGTGGTAAACCAATTTGTTAGTTCCCCATTCACTGTTACAGCACTTGTAGATTTCTGGTAAAGTGCTTTTAGTGGCCTTATAATTTTGTTGGAAAAACCAAAGAAACCAAGTGCCTTCCACAACCCCTTCTGCCACACAGAATCAAAGGTCTTTTCAAAGTCAATATAGCAACAGAAGAGTCCTTTTTTCTTTTCGAGGTGTTTTTCCATTGTTTGTCTTAAGAGTGAACAGTTGATCAATGGTTGACCAACCTGGTCTAAACTCTGCTTGAACTTCTGATAGAATCTCTTCTGCCCTTTTCGTGATGTGTCTTTGAAGTATTAGGATGAGTATTTTGCATGAATGATTAAGCGGGCTGATTCCCATATAATTACCACAGTCTAGCTTGTCTATTTTCTTGTACATTGGTATAATGATTGCCTTTCCCCAGTCATTGGGAAATTCTTCTGCGTCCCATATTTTCTTGCAGTTTGTGTAATATCAACTTCTTTGTTTATTTTTTTTTAAACTGGGTATGTGTGTGGGGGTCGGGGGGTGGGGGAGGGGAAACTTTAAAAATACTTTCCCTGTACGGAGAACCCGACCTTTTCTCTGTCGGGTCTCCGTTGTCGTTGGGGCCTAGCACCGTGGAGCGGCCTCCAACCGGAACGACCTGGGGCTCCAGTCGCGGAGCCTGCGGACTACTTACCATTGTGGAGCTGGCCGAGTTCAGAGCGGGAGGAGCTATGGTGGCGAGCTGCTGCGACCCGACCCAGGAGATTCGGAGGCTCCAACCGCAGGTCTGGTGGACAGTGACACTGGGAGCCTGCGGGTCCCTGCTGGGAGACCGCTTTTCGGGGCTTCCGCAATGGCGACTTCTCATGCCCGAGTTGCGGGGTTGAAAATTACCTAGAGCGGGGCTTTACATTGCCCGGCGCGGCTTTAAATGGCCGCAGGACTTGCTAGCGCCGCCGGGGGCTCCAACACCAAGACCCAGAGCGCGGCCTTGCATCGGGACTTATTTACCATCGCCCGCTGGGAGCTTTGACTCTGACATCGGGAGGAGAACGAGGAGTGCAGGGGAGATATAAGACTTTGCCTTCCATCACAGTGAGGAGATTCACTGTGATGGATGTTTGTGTAAATTGTGTTGTGTCTTGGTTCTTCTTCTTCTTTGTATGACTGCAGAAACCAAATTTCGTTTGAACCTCTGGGTTCAAATGAAAACAAATAAATTGTATTGTATTTGTCTCCAGCTGCTTGAGTTCTACTCCAGTAATGCTGTCACAGCCCGGGGCTTTTCCATCAGAAAGCTTGCTAATTGAGCTGACAATCTCATTGTGCAGAATAACTGATTCCACAGTAGTTATTGGTATTGGCGGGGGGGGGGGATGGTATTTGTGAATTCCTCGTCAACTGGGTTTTTCTTGTAGTAGAGGTCTTGGACATTTTCTTTCCATCTTCCTTTGACATCATCAATTTTAGTAAATATTTCTCCCTCTTTGCTTTTTACCGTCTGCATTTTTGGTAGTTGGAAAATTAACTGATCCTGCACCTTCTGTATTAGTCCCAAAAATACCTGCCATTGTTGTTCCACGGTCATCCCTGCTAGGGTATCTTTCCAGTCAACTTTGGACCACGAAGGTTGAAACCACCATAAACAAACAAAACATTGACTTTCTGGACACCACTGGTTTCAACTTGGCATTAGAAAATGGTGGCCACAAACTAGCTCCCAAAGTCCTTTTACAGATCAACATTGTTGCGAACCACAGGCCACTGTGAGAAAAGGGTTAATAGAGATGGTTGATTTATACTAGAACTCTGAAATATAACTTTGAAAGAAATAAGGTGTCAGCAGAAGCCAGACTGCTAGTAGAATAGAAAGTAACGATATAAAGAAGAGAGAAATTCTAGATAAAAAGTAGCAATAGAAATACTTCAGCAGGAGTTTTGAAAGAAGTAAGCGAAAGGGAGAAAGTACATAAGGTCAAATAGATCTGCGCAGGCCTAATGAGATTATATGAATATGTACTCACACCCACTATGACAAGATGCCTAATTTAAATGCACATGCGATGCATGATAGGGAAGGTGTCTTTGACGTTCTCGTGGGAATCTGGGCTTTATGTTATGATTGGAAGAAGCTCAATGGGGAGGGATGAGGGTGTGACAAAAGTGAACTAAAATGTATAAAGATAGAAAGCATCTCCATCTTCGTTGTGTCTCTAGAGGGCGACAGAGAGGCACCCTTTTCTGCACAGTAATGTAATAAATAAGATAAACTTGTTTCTCTGACTTTGTCTCTGAGCATTTGTGAATTTGAATCTCACACCACTGTCCAAAACACACTTTCAGTGATATTTAACGTCACGTAGAAACTAGGAACTGCAGTCTATGCAATTAAACATCAAGGTAAACAGTGCCACACTTCATACTCTTCATCTCACTTCATAACAGGTAGAAGCCTAAGAATTCACAGACAGCGCGCCAGAGTAATATTCAAGGGGTAAATCAATACAGACCTGTCAGCAAACACATGCAGCAGCACCAGACCCGGTCTCGCGTGATCTTGGGCTTAGAAATTAACACAGACAGGCCACCCCTTCAGAGGAAGAGAGGGATAGGAAGCAGACTGAAGCATTGCGAATGGATGGGCAGGATCTCGAGGTGACCCTAAATTACAATGCAGAACTTTGACAGGATGATCTACAATCTCCAGTGATACCCTATTTTTTGGGCCACTAGACTACAGGCCACTAGCCTACAACCAAGTATGTAGGAAGGAACTGTAGATGCTGGTTTAAGACAAAGATAAACACAAAAAGTTGGAGTAATTCAGCGTGTCAGGCAGCATCTTTGGAGAAAAGGAATAAGCGGTTTCGGTTCGAGACCCTTCTTCAGACCAGGTGCTGATTTCATCAACTTTCCCTCCCCCGACACACACAGCTCAAACATTGCCTTCCCGAGCCAAACCCTGACATCCGAGGACAGACCTACCCCTTCCCCAAGCTCCAGCTTCAGACCCCAGCCCTATATCCACAGCCTCCATCATTTCACTCCCAGCTACTCACGACTCATTCTAACATCCCTGATAGACCTGTTACCTATGGGCTCCAGCACTCTCCTGATCCCATCCCATCTCCAGCCCCCCCGCGGGCCTCCACCAGCGACTCCGCAAACCCTCGGTTCTCCACCGCCCATCAACGGACCAGAGCCATCACCTCACCTGAATTCCAGGCTCAGCACCAGGCCCACAGCTTATAAGCTGCAGACTCAAACACATCAAATGGTCAGACTTTCCTGTGTCCTACTGCTCCCCCCCCACGGGGCACCTCAGTAATGATTCCACTGGGTCTTCCCCATCCCCTTCTTTTCACCAGGTTACCCCAACCACCTCCCACCCATACCCTAGACCTCACGTCCCCTCATTTCACTGAACCCTCACCATCCCCCACAGCACCTTGCCTCTACTTCTGTACATTCCGCAGCCCTCCTCTGACCCAAACCCCACCCTTATCATGTCTTCACCATCCTCCCTGACATCCACCTTTCCGATAAAGAACGGTCTGCCCTCAATGGTTATGAGGGACTTCAATATGCAGGTACACTGGGAAAATCATATCTATATTACTAAATCTCTGTTCTTGACCGCTTTTGGCCTTCTGTGCTGCGATTTCCGAGAGAACGATGCCACCTACGGCCATCATTTTTGGCCACCTCGCGCAGAGCCCCCCCTCCGCCGCATGCGCGCCGAGGATTTTTCCCGTCGATTAAAAATGACAGAGATATCAATGTTTTTACAAAATTCCCCATTCTCTCTGCTGCCCCTGCTGGAGGGAGGGGGAGGGACTATAAAACCAGGAAGTGGTGTGCTTCAATCAGTCTCTGCAAGTGGTGTGCCTCAATCAGAGCTCTGAATAACACTGAACAAATGTCTCCACAGCTGTGAGTACCCATAATGTGGTTTGAAAATGAAAATATGGTTAGTTTGAGGAAAAAAGCACTGCCTGCAAATAGTTGTGTGGGTTGAAGTAAAAAGGAACCCTCTCTCACTCTCTCCCCTCCTCTCTCTCCCCCCTCTCTCCTCCCCCTCTCCCCCCCCCCTCTCTCCTCTCTCCCCCCCTCTCTCCTCCCCCCCCACCCTCCCTCCCTCTCTCTCCCCCCCTCTCCTCTCTCCCCCCCCTCTCCTCCCCCCCTCCACCCCCCCCTCCTCCCTCTCCTCCCTCCTCCCTCCTCCCCCCCTCTCCCTCTCCCCCTCTCCCCCTATCTCCTCTCTCCCCCTCCCTCTCCTCTCTCCCCCCCCTCTCTCCTCTCCTCTCCCCCCCTCCCCTCCCCCCCCCCCTCTCTCCCCCCACTCTCTCCTCTTCCCCCCCCCTCTCACCTCTTCCCCCCCCTCTCCCCCTCTCCCCCGCTCCCCTCTCCCCCCCTCTCTCCTCCTCTCCCCCCTTCTCTCTCTATCTCCCATCTCTCTCCCCTCCCTCCCCCCCTCCCCCCCCTCTCCCCCCCCTCCCCTCTCCTCCCCCTCTCCCTCTCTCCCCCCCTCTTTTTCTCCCTCTCCCCCCCTCCATCCCCTCCCCCACCACCCCTCCCGTAAACCCCCACACACCACAACCCCCTTCCGTCCACCCTCCTTCCCTGCACCCCACCTCTCCCCCTCCCCTCACCTCACCCCCCTCTCAGCACATCCTCACTCCCCCCCTCTCTCTCCCCCCCTCCCCCTCCCTCCCTCCCTCCCCTAAACCCCTCCCCTCCACACCCCCTACCATCCATCTTCCCTCCACCCTCCCCCTCCCTGCTCCCCACCTCTCCCCCTCACCCCCCCTCTCAGCACCCCCTCCCTATCACCCTCTCTCTCTCCTCCCCTCCTCCCCCACCTTTCCCCATCACCCACCCTCCCTCTTCTCCGCCTCTCCCCCCCCCATCCCTCTTGCCCCTCTCTGTCTCTGTCTCTCTCTCTGCCTGCCCCTTCTCTCTCGGCCCTCACTCTCTACCCGCCCCCCCCCCCCCCTCTAGATGTGACTGCAAGTTGGGGGCTATGCGTCAGTAGATAGGGTGGTTATGGGGTAAAATGAGCAAATTAATAATATTAATATAATATCAAGGGGGTAATTAGCGTGAATGCGGGGGGGGATAGTTAGTGTGTGTGATGCTGCATGCCGCCTCCCCCCCCCCCCCCCCCCCCCCCCACAACCGCACGTTGGGGGAACAGACCCTACGGGTCTGCACTTGGTCTAGTAACTATATAAAAATTACAGCACGGAAACAGGCCATCTCGGCCCTTCTAGTCCGTGCCGCACACTCTCACCTAGTCCCATCTACCTGCACTCATCCTCCATTCCTTTCCCGTCCATGTACCTATCCAATTCATTTTTAAATGATAAAAACGAACCTGCCTCCACCACTTCCACTGGAAGCTCATTCCGCACAGCTACCACTCTGTGAGTAAAGAAGTTCCCCCTCATGTTGCCCGTAAACTTTTGTCCCTTAATTCTCAAATCATGTCCTCTTGTTTGAATCTTCCTTACTCTCAATGGAAAAAGCTTATTCATTGAGAGTAGGGAAGATTCAAACAAGCTGGTACTGAATACCAATGTGAAGGAATGTATCCAATGCCCACGACATGACTTCTTGGAGCAGCTCACAGTCGAGCGCCTTAGGGAAAAGGCAATACTGGATTTAGTGTTGTGCAATGAACCAGATTTGATTACGGAAACATCCAGTAAAAAAAAAAACCCGCGAACGGAAGCGCAAACGACTCTCTGACAATCAATACAAACCTGCATTTTAATCCTGCCCCCCCCCCCCCCTCCCCCCCAGGCAATGGCAGATCTACAGCGCTGCTGATGGTAGGTTGTGGAACATCGCTAGTTAATTGGCCTCTATAAATTGCCCGTGTCTGCAGGTAGTGGATGAGAAAGTGGGATAATACAGAACTAGTGTGAATGGGTGATAGATGGTCAGTGTGGACACGTTGGGCCAAAAGAGCTGTTTCTAATCTGTATCTCTAAACTAAAATAATGACCACAAACAAACAGACACCCACAACCTCTTGAACACCACCAGCCACCGTCCAAAACATACATTCAGAGGGACACTAAAGACACAACTGATTCACTTCCACCACATTTACACCACAGGTCTTCAACCAGTTCATCAACATCTCTTCACTGCACTTAAACAGAGGGTGACTCTGGAAGGTAGTTGAAACAAATTAAATCGGACATGAAGAGAATAAAAAAATGTAACCATCATTAGTAGAAACAAGGAACTGCAGATGCTGGTTTATACCAAAGATAGACACAAAGTGCTGCTGTAACTCAGGTCAGGAAGCATCTCTGGAGAAAAAGGATGGGTAACATTTCAGGTCAGGATCATTCAGCAAACCATCATTAAATTATTACAAATCAGGATGGAGTAAAGCAAAAAAATTGCAGATTCTGAAAATCTGGTCAATCCAATAGGGGGGTTGCACGTAAGGTCACCGGGTCATAGGGCTCGACGCACGGAGCCGCTAAATCCAACTGGAAAACATCCGTCACTTCCGGTATATGTTATTAATGCTAGAAACGCGTACTTTCCTACCTGTTGAAAACCGCCAAAATGTTGAATTTTTGCGCTGAACAAAACTGTAGGAGTCGGGGTATGTGTGAGAGACATGTACCCAACTTCAGAATTCCAAACATGAAGCGAAATAAAGGTACAGAGAAGCGAGAACTGAAGGGACTACAGCAGCTAAAGTGCTTTGTAAACATTGAAAATATTGTGAATTATCACGTTTGCTCACTGCATTTCATCAAGTAAGGCATTATTTGTGTTTTTTTCTTGATTCCTTTGGTATCTAAAAATTCTCAGAAGTGATAAATCTGGCTGCGAATTTTCTTCAGATGCGTTTTCATTTTGTATATAAAAACCCACGAGAACCATGGGGGATTTAAAAAAAATTACAGCCAGAATTATCACTTCTGAAACTTTTTAAGGAATTAAGAAAAAACACAAATAAGGCCTTACTGTTGATGAAATGCAGTGAGCAAACGGCCAATGTTCGCTAAGCACACTGTCTGTTGTTGTCCCTTCAGCTCTCGTTTCTATCTACCGTCATTTCTCCTCACTTTTGGAATTCTGAAGTATGCTAAATGTCTCACACGCTTATCCCGATTTCCATAATTATTTACAGCGCAACAATTGACAATATAAGCGAGTTTTAACGGGCCCAGTACGCTGGAAACAATGGTAAGTGCCTACCTGTAGTACATCGCGTGTAATCCATTTGGAGTAGCGTAGCAACAGTACGGGTCATGGGTCGTGACGCGACTGCCGTGAAACCTCCCTATACTGTGAAATGAATGAATGAATGAATGAATCTCTTTATTGTCATTGCACATGGTACAACAAAATTTAAAAGTCAATCCCACGGTGCGATTCACAAGAGCAATTTAAAATATATAGGGTGATTTCACCAAAGGTCAAATGAGCGTAGATCCCCCCTCACGTGACCGAAAATTCTGACTGGAGGACATCTCTCAGTTTGGTACATGTAAGTGAATGGGGAAACACGCACTTTCCCACCCGTTAAAAACATGGAAAACGGCCGATTTTTGAGCTGAAATTTTCTGTGCTAGTCGGGGTGTCCCTGAAGCACAGCGACCTAAATTTTCAGGCAAAACAAAAGATAGAAAGTGAGGTAATTACAAGAGGGAACTGAAGGTAGAAAGCCGAGGAAATGAACAGCTGACAATTGCCGTGGTGATTTTAAGATCCAAAATATCGGGAATTATCGCATTTGCTCGCTGAATTTCATCAAAAGTAAGTTAATAATGCCTTACTTTTGATGAAATTCAGCGAGCAAATACGATCTTTGGTATGGCGGGCCGACTGAATTTGGACGTCGCACGGCGTCGGGTGGTTACGTCATCACGCAACGGCACGCCGGGCAGTGACGTCATTACGTAACGCCACCGCTAGGCGTATGCCGTCAAGACGCTGCGTACGGTGTCCAGACGTTGCGTACGCCCGTCGAGGCGCTGCGTACGGCCACAATGCGGCTGCAATGCGGCTGCAGGCCGAAAGGCCGTTGCAGCACGGGATTTTTGGACAGTGGATTTTCGGAGCCCCGCGCGATGTCTGGACCAGCCCCGCACAACTCCATACGGCTCCGGCGATCGAAGTGGGACCGGCCCCGCGAGGCCGTACGGCTAAAGCGACCACGTTAGGTTGCGCTCGCCGCATGCTGGTGGGACAGGCCCTTAAGGGGTGACCATAGCTGACAAGGGAAGTAAAATTAAAGAGAAATATAACATAGCAATGATGAGTGGGAAGCCAGAGGATTGAGAAACTTTTAAAGAGCAACATAAGATAACTAAAAAGGCAATACGTGGAGAAAAGATGAGGTACGAAGGTAAGCTAGCAAAGAAGATAAAGGAGGATAGTAAAAGCTTCTTTGGGTATGTGAAGATGAAAACATTAGTTAAGAGCAAAGTTGGACCCTTGAAGACTGAAACAGGTGAATTTATTATGGGGAATAAGGAAATGTCAAGATAGATCAAAAGTACCTATTCAACTCCTCTTGAATAGGTACTTTTGATCTATCTTCACGAAGGAAGATACAAACAATCTCCTGATGTACTAGTGGCCAGAGGATGAAATAGTGGCACATTTAGATAGCAGTAACAGGATCGGTCCGAGTCAGCATAGATTTACGAAGGGGAAATCATGCTTAACTAATCTTCTGGAATTTATTGAGGATGTAACTAGGAAAATGGACACGGAAGAGCCAGTGGATGTGGTGTACCTAGACTTTCAGAAAGCATTTGATAAGGTCCCACATAGGAGAATAGTGGTCAAAATTAGAACACATGGTATTGGGGGTAGGGTACTGATATGGATAGAAAATTGGTTGGCAGACAGGAAACAAAGACAGGATAAACGGTTCCCTTTCAGAACGGCAGGCAGTGACTAGTGGGGGGCCGCAAGGCTCGGTGCTGGGACCACAGCTATTTACAATATAGGTTAATGATTTAGATGAAGGGTTTAAAAGTAACACTAGCAAATTTGCAGATGACACAAAGCAGGGTGAACATGAACGTATTGAATGGCGGTGCTGGCCTGAAGGGCCAAATGGCCTACTCCTGCCCCTATTGTCTATTGTCTGTCTCTAAGCTAAACATATAAATGCGCCATGATTTTTTGAGGCATTGTAAACTGTCTTCAATTTCCATTCGTGTTTCCTTATAGATGGGCTTTGTCAACAGTGTAGTGCTCTGTTTTACATCATAGTCTGTGTGCCTCGAATAAGTATTGTTGTTTGTCCATGACAACTCTGTTCTTTCCCTTATCTGCTGTTTTGATGATAATTTCTTTGTTGTCTTTCACCTCTCTGAGGATTTAGGTATTGAAGCCAAGTTTACAACTGAGGAGGAGAGCCAACATCTGGCTGATGGAGGGAAAAGACAAGGCCAGGTGAGCAAAGTTTTGTGAAAGTTGTTGTTTAATAGGAGCAGCACACTGGCGCAGCGGTAGTTGCTGCCTCACAGAGCCAGAGACCCGGGTTTGATCCTGACTGCGGGTGCTTGTCTGTACTGAGTTTGTACGTTCTCCCATGACCTGCGTGGGTTTTCTCCGAGATCTCCGGTTTCTTCCCACACTCCAAAGGTTTGTAGGTTAATTGGCTTGGTATAAAACTAAATTGTCCCTTGTGTGTTTAGGAAACATAGAAACACGGTGGCACTATGGCGCAACGGTAAATCTGCTGCCTTACAGCGCCGGAGATCTAGGTTCAATCCCGACTACTGGTGCTTATCTGTACGGAGTCTGTATGTTCTCCCCGTAACTGGTTTTCTCCGAAATCTTCAGTTTCCTCCCACACTTCAAAGACGTACAGGTATGTAGGTTAATTGGCTTGGTGTATGTGCAAATTGTCCCTAGTGTGTGTATGATAGCGTTAATGTGGGGGTGATCGCTGGTCCGCGCTGACTCTGTGGGCCGAAGGGCCTGTTTCCGCATTGCATCTCTAAACATAGAAAATAGGTGCAGGAGTAGGCCATTTGGCCCTTCGAGCCAGCACTGTCATTCAATATGATCAGTGCTGATCATCCAAAATCAGTACCCCATCTTGCTTTCTCCCCTTATCCCTTGATTCCATTAGCCCTAAGAGCTATATATAACTCTTGAATACATCCATAGAATTGGCCTTCACTGCCTTCTGTGACGGGGAATTCCACAGATTCACAACTCTGGGTGAAAAACCTTTTCCTCACCACAGTCTTAAATGGCATACCACTTATTCTTAAACTGTGACCCCTGGATCTGGACTCCCGCAACATCAGGAACATTTTTCCTGCATCCAGCCTGTCCAATCCCTTAAGAATTTTATATTCTACTAGACCAAGTCCAGACCCATTGGGTCTGTTCCCCCAACGTGCGGTTGTGGGGGGGGAGGCGGCATGCAGCGTCACACACACCGACTATCCCCCCCTCCTCCCGCACTCACGCTAATTACCTCCCTTGATATTATATTATTAATTTGCTCCTTTTACCCCATAACCACCCTATCTACTGACGCATAGCCCCCAACTTGCAGTCACATCTAGAGAGGGAGGGGGTAGAGAGTGAGGGCAGAGAGAGAAGGGGCAAAGACAGAGAGAGAGAGACAGAGACACAGAGAGGGGCAAGATAGATGGGGGGTGGAGAGGAGAAGAGGGAGGGTGGGTGAGGGGGGGAAAGGTGGGGGAGGAGGGGGGGAGAGAGAGGGGGAGAGAGGGGGGCTGTAAGGGGGAGGTGGGGGGAGCAGGGGGGGGGGAGGGTGGGAGGGAAGAGGGTAGGGGTGTGGAGGGAAGGGGGTTTAGGGGAGGGAGGGAGGGTGGGGGCTAGGGGAGAGAGAGAGAGGAGGTTCTGAGAGGGGGTAGGTAGGTGAGGGGGGGGGAGAGTTGGGGAGCAGGGAGGGGGGAGGGATGGTGGAGGGAAGGGGGGTAGGAATGTGTGGAGGGGGGAGGGACGGTGGGGGGGGGGGAGGGAGGGGAGGGGGGGAGAGGGAGAAGAGAGGGGGGCTCAGAGGGAGGGGGGGGGGGGAGAGAGGAGAGAGGAGGGGAGAGGGGAGAGAGAGGGGAGAGGAGAGAGAGGAGAGGAGAGGGGAGGGGAGGAGAGGAGAGGGGGAGGGGGAGAGGAGAGAGAGGGGAGAGGGGGGGGGAGAGGGGGAGGGGGGGGGGGTAGAGTAGGGGGGGGGAGAGAGGAGGGGGAGAGGAGGAGAGGGGGGGGGGTGATGGGGAGAGAGAGAAGGGGAGAGAGAGAGAAAGGGAGAGAGAGAGAGGGTGCCTTTTTACTTCAACCCAAACAACCATTTGCAGGCAGTGCTTTTTTCCTCAAAGTAACCATATTTTCATTTTCAAACCACAGTATGGGTACTCACAGCTGTGGAGACATTTGTTCAGTGTTATTCAGAGCTCTGATTGAGGCACACCACTTGCAGAGACTGATTGAGGCACACCACTTCCTGGTTTTATAGTCCCTCCCCCTCCCTCCAGCAGGGGCAGCAGAAAGAATGGGAAATTTTGTAAAAACATTAATATCTCTGTCATTTTTCATCGACGGGAAAAATCCTCGGCACACATGCGGCGGAGGGGGGCTCTGAGCAAGGGGGCCAAAAATGACAGCTGTAGGTGGCGGCGTTCTCTCGGAAATCGCAGCACAGAAGGCCAAAAGCGGCCAAGAACAGAGATTTAGTAATATAGATAAGATCGCCTCTCATCCTTCTCAAGGGCCGGTCCCACTTAGCTGTCATTTGCGCCTCATTTACGAGTCATGTGTAAAATAGGTCGAAGCGTAAATCACGCGTCATCACGAGTAATCTTGCGTCAGCGCATCCGTCTGGTGCGCGTGACGTCATTAGAATACCCTGCTCCCCTATTCTGCATCATGACCATCATGGAAGAACTACAGATTTTATTGCTACAGCAACAACAGAGACGTCTGTTAGCAGCAGCCCTCATACTTATAGATCAGCCAGGCAGGAGTACAACAAGAAAGGCTAGCAAGAAACCCAGGGAGAGGTCTGTGTGGACCAGGTACATGCCACGAGTGATTACTCAGGATAGGCAGTCAGTCAGTAACAATTAAATTTGCCCAAGGCTTCCAAGTCTCCTTCATTCTGAATTATTGAATTGGTGGGGGGTGAATGGTGACGGCAGGTGGAGAGATGGTGGGAAGAACGGGAGCACACCGGGACAAGTTGAATCAGTTGTCATCTTATTGAATGACAATACTTGTTCAAGGGACCAATTGGGGGGAGAGTTCCTTTCACAGCGTGTGGAGAGTCTGGCCAGGGGTAAAGTTGCAAGGAGGGCAGGAGTGTTAAGAAGGAGGGAGTCGAGGATCATGCCAGTAACTCACTCACCGCTGCCTCAGCGCTCCGGGCACGGAGCCACCGCATAGTGGCCGGGGAGGGAAGCAGCTCGGGTGGCTGTGAGCGACCACCGGGACCCGACTGCAAAACTGGCCGCCACTTCAGTGCCTTCTGCCGGTCCGCTCACATCTGGCAGTGCTCTCCGTTTAAACACCTCTCACCGGCCACTCGCCGCCGACTGCGCTCATGTCAGCCGCTTCCCGCAAATTCTTAAATTCCGACAGCCGAGTAACCTCAATTGGTCCCTTGATCGCTCTGTCGGAATTTAAGGATTTGCGGAAGGCGGCTGACATGAGTGAGGCTGGATGGGGCAAGAAAGAAGTTTTCAGACAGAGCACTGCCAGAGGTGAGCGGGGACCGACAGAAGGCATTGAGGTGGCGGCCGGTTCCGCTGTAGACTCCCAGCAGCCACTCGCAGCCACCCGAGCTACTCCTCACCCCGGCCACAATGCGGTGGATCTGTGCCCGAAGTGTCGCAAGTGGGTTACTGCATGATCCCCGACTGCCTCCTTCTCAACACTCCTGCCCTCCCCGCAACTTTACCCCAGGCCAGACTCCCCAAACGCTGTGAAAGGACCACTCCCACCCCCCCCCCCCCCCCCCCCCCCCCCCCCCCCCCCGCCCCACCCCCACCGCCGGAAATACGGCATTTAAAATCATATAGCACCAAGAAATGTACTTACCACATTAACGGTACAGAAACTCCATTCTTCTCTCTTTGTTTCCTAAGATAATGGCAATTTATATTTGAAAAACCCGCCAAGAAACTTGTGGGCTGCTGCGCATGCGTATTACTGCAAAGGCAGAATTTCAGCTGCCTACAGTCCAGATCGATCTCTTAGATAGGCATAATTCTCCCATGCCTTTACTATTTATATTTAATAATTACCATTTCATAATTTTAGTCAGGGTAGGCATGTTTACCTTGCCGACCCTGACGGCACAACAAGGTTAGAGGTTATATGATGCTTAGAAGGCAGCCCGTTTGCTTAAGGGCGGCGCACGGTGTTGCATTTTTACGGACGTTGACGCACGGTGATCACCACGCGATACGGCGTGCAACGCTAATATGTCAGCGTGCGTAGCCAATGCGTCAGTGTACGTACGCGATACGTCAAGGAGGTGGCGCGCGAGAATTTTGTTACACTATCGCGCACCACAGCATGCGATTCCACGCCTTTGTGTGTGTGTGTGTGACCCCGCCCGTTAATGCCTTCCCGCCGCTGTGCACTGTTGGCTCTGTATTCCTTCGCCGTCTGCCTGTGGGGTTGCGCTTACTGCCTCTGGAGGGTGTGTGGATGTGCCCCATCACGCCTGCAGGGGTAGGTGGGTGGTGCCAGAGAACATGACAAGGCCGCCAGCCTTGGTGCATTTGTCACGAGCCAAGTTTACGGTTGAGGAGGAGAGGCAGCAAGCGGCTCGTTGGCTGGTGGAAGGGAAAGGCAAGGCCAGGTGAGCAACTTGCTGTGCACCTTGTGACTTTGTGCGTCTGAGTTTGAGCTTCAGCCGAGCCCGATGTGTTGCAGGTGCCACACACTCTACTTGGGTCTCTGTGAGGGCAAACACAGGGGGGGTGGGGGATGGCTCCATGATCTCCAAACCCTCAGCCTGACCATCACCTGGTGCTTGCTCATCCAGATTCCACACAGGACCTCGATCTCAACACAGCTTCCTGCTCCTTCGATGGGACGAGTCAGGAAAGGTTTCCCTCGCTGACATTCTTCACCATCACCTGAGCAGTGTTGTCAATCCCTTGTCCTCCTCCCAGGGCACTCTTTACATGGCCATCGCAACGGAGGCAGTGAGCAGAATTTTCTTCTGGAATGAGAGTTACGTTGCCTGTCAGTCTCGATCCGTAAAAATCCTCAAGGACTCAAATCATTAACCATCAGAAATTGGTTGATTTTATATGCGCAAGGGGAGATGTGTCTCAGTCAAAGCCTGTGATCACATTTCCAATGTTAGTCAGCATAGCAGGATATTTATACACTAAGGGATGACTTTTAATGATGTGAGGTAGATCAATGTGTTAATCACATTGCTGAGTTTGCAGTAATCACCTAGGTTGAACATTATTGTGTGAACTATCCCATTATACTTTGCAGTACTAAAGATTTTTCTTCAATGCTCCCTCCTCTTTTTCCTTTTGGACAACTGACTGATCTTTTTCTGCCATAATAGTGAGTGAGTGAAATTCTTCTTTAACAATCTTACCTGGGTTGGTTGGTTGCGCCAGCATTAGCGCTGGTGCTGTGGTGACAAGGCCGTAGCTGCCTGAGCTCAGCAACGCCGGATCAGGGCAGCAACACAGTAAAAGTCGGTGATTATGACAACAACTATGACTAGACCCTGTTGTAGGCTGGTACCGATGCTTCCCAGCCACTCTGACACAAATCCCCTCTGGGCCCAAGAACTGGTTGGCTCTTAGTGTGACTTTGCGGATTCCTTGGGAATATAGTTTGCTAGATTAATAATATTTTCGGAATTATCCGGGACTAGTGATGATATTGAGTTTACCCGTCCAAGAGCCCAAAACTAAAGTCAAGACTTTAAATCTTATCTGTTACAGAAAGTTAGAAAATAGGTGCAGGAGTAGGCAATTCTGACCTTCGAGCCAGCCCCACCTTTCAATATGATCATGGCTGATCATCCAAAATCAGTACCCCATTCTCGCTTTCTCATGTTAAAGAAAACTTTAAAACACAACACAAGGATCAGGTAAGACAATGAAGACTTTGTTCATGAGTGCTGAATACAGTGATCACTGGGAGCAATCCAGGGAATTGCTCAACGATCAAAGATTCATCTACTCCTTATACAGAATTTTGTTTATTGCATAAGATGGTAGCTCTGCTGGTGAGGGATGGAATTCAGTCCCTTGCGAGGGAAGACATAGGGAATGAGGAGGTACAGTCACTGTGGATTGAGTTGAGGAATTGTAAAGGCAAGAAGACATTGGTGTTATGTACAGACCCCCAAATAGTAGCCCGGATGTAGGGTGTAAGTTGCAGCAGGAGTTAAAACTGGCATGTAACAAAGGTAATGCCACTGTGGTGATGGGGGATTTCAATATGCAGGTAGACTGGGAAAATCAAGTTGGTTCAGGACCCCAAGAAGCCGGAAGCAAGAGGATTGGGAAACTGTCAAAGGACAACTGAAGAAAACTAAACGGGCAATACGGGCTGAAAAGATGAAGTACGAAGGGAAGCTGGCCAGGAATATAAAGGACAGTAAAAGCTTATTTCGATATGTTAAGGGAAAAAGAGTAGCAAAGTCAAATGTGGGTCCATTGAAGGCAGACACGGGTGAAATTATTATGGGCAACAAGAAAATGGCAGAAGAGTTGAATAGGTACTTCGGATCTGTTCACCAAGGAAGACACAAACAATCTCCCAGATGTACTGGAGGACAGAGGATCTAAGGGGGTAGAGGAACTGAAAGAAATTTTCAGTAGGCGAGAAATAGTATTGGGTAGGCTAATGGGACTAAAGGATGATAAATCCCCTGGGACTGATGGTCTGCATCCCAGGGTCCTCAGGATGGTGGCTCTAGAAATAGTGGACGCAGTGGTGATCATTTTCCAATGTTCAATAGATTCAGGATCAGTTCCTGTGGATTAGAGGATAGCTAATGTTATCCCACTTTCAAGAAAAGAGCGAGAGAGAAAACGGGGAATTACAGACCAGTTAGCCTGACTTCGGTGGTGGGAAAGATGCTGGAGTCAATTATTAAAGAGGTAATAATGGGGCATTTGGATAGCAGTAAAATGATTAGTCCGTCAACATGGATTTATGAAAGGGAAATCATGCTTGACTAATCTTCTGGAATTTTTTGAGGATGTGACAAGTAAAATGGATGAAGGGGTTCCAGTGGATGTAGTGTATCTAGACTTTCAGAAAGCCTTTGATAAGGTCCCGCACGGGAGACTGATGACTAAAATTAGGGCACATGCTATTGGGGGTAGGGTGTTGACATGGATAGAAAATTGGTTGGCAGACCGGAAGCAAAGAGTAGGAGTGAACGGGTCCTTTTCAGAATGGCAGGCAGTGGTGAGTGGAGTGCCGCAAGGCTCGGTGTTGCGGCCGCAACTGTTTACCATATAAATTAATGATTTTGAAGAAGGAATTAGGAGCAACACTAGCAAGTTTGCGGATGACACAAAGCTGGGTGGCAGTGTGAACTGTGAAGAGGATGTTAGGAGGTTGCAGGGTGACCTAGACAGGTTGAGTGAGTGGGCAGATGCGTGGCAGATGCAGTATAATATAGATAAATGTGAGGTTATCCACTTTGGCGGCAAAAGCAAGGGGGCAGATTATTATCTCAATGGGGTGAGGTTAGGGAAGGGGGGATGCAGCGAGACCTGGGTGTCCTTGTACAGCAGGCAGTGAAGAAAGCTAATGGAATATTGGCCTTCATAATCGAAATCGAAGATCGCGGAGCAAACCGGTTACGGGGAGAACATACAAACACCGTACAGATAAGCACCAGTAGTCAGGATTGAACCCGGATCTCCAGAGCTGCAAACGCTGTAAGGCAGTAGATTTACCGTTGCGCCATAGTCCCACCGTGTTTCTATGTTTCCTAAACACACTAGGGACAATTTAGTTTTATACCAAGCCAATTAACCTACAAACTGTACGTCTTTGGACTGTGGGAACAAACCGGAGATCTCGGAGAAAACCCACGCAGGTCATGGGAGAATGTACAAACTCAGTACAGACAAGCACCCGCAGTCAGGATCAAACCCGGGTCTCTGGCTCTGTGAGGCAGCAACTACCGTTGCGCCAGTGTGCCGCTCCTATTAAACAACAACTTTCACAAAACTTTGCTCACCTGGCCTAGTCTTTTCCCTCCATCAGCCAGATGTTGGCTCTCCTCCTCAGCTGTAAATTTGGCTTGCAATACCCACATCGTATGAGAGGTGAAAGACAACAGAGAAATTATCATCAAACCAGTAGATAAGGGGAAGAACATAGTTGTCATGGACAAACAACAATACTTATTCGAGACACACAGACTATGAAGTAAAACAGAGCACTACACTAAGTTGACAAAGCCCATCTATAAGGAAACACTAATGGAAATTGAAGACATTTTAAAATGCCTCAAAAAATCATGGCACATTTATATGTTTAGTTTAGAGATAGACAATAGACAATAGGTGCAGGAGTAGCCCATTCAGCCCTTCAAGCCAGCACCACCATTCAATACGTTCATGGCCACCCTGCTTTGTGTCATCTGCAAATTTGCTAGTGTTACTTTTAAACCCTTCATCTAAATCATTAACCTATATTGTAAATAGCTGCTGTCCCAGCACAGAGCCTTGCGGTCCCCCACTAGTCACTGCCTGCCATTCTGAAAGGGAACCGTTTATCCTGTCTTTGTTTCCTGTCTGCCAACGTATTTTCTATCTATGTCAGTACCCTATCTCCAATACCATGTATTTTGCCCACTATTCTCCTATGTGGAACCTTATCAAATGCTTTCTGAAAGTCCAGGTACTCCACATCCACTGGCTCTCCCGCATCCATTTTCAGTTACATCCTCAAAAAATTCCAGAAGATTAGTTAAGCATGATTTCCCCTTCGTAAATCCATGCTGACTCGGACTGATCCTGTTACTGCTATTCAAATGTGCCGCAATTTCATATTTTATAATTGACTCCAGCATCTTCCCCACCACCGATGTCACGCTAACTGGTCTATAATTCAGTTTTTTCTCTCCCACCTTTCTTTAAAAAATGGGATGACATTAGCTACCCTCCAATCCACAGGAACTGATCCTGAATCTACAGAACATTGGAAAATGATCACCAATGTGTACACGATTTCTAGAGCCACTTCCTTAAGTACCCTGGGATGCAGACCATCGGGCCCTGGAGATTTATCAGCCTCTCGGTTTATTCAAAACCTTATGGTCACTACCTCCTAATGGCTCCTTTTCCTCGCGTTTCCTTATCAAATCCAGTTCATTAAACAGTGAGAAACAGGCCAGTGCCGACCTGCGATCCCCGCATACTAACACTATCCTACACACACAAGGGACAATTAACATTTATACCAAGCCCATTAGCATGCAAACCTGTACGTCTTTACAGTGTGGGAGGAAACCGGAACCTCGCGGAGTAAATCCACGCAGGTCACAGGGAGAACGTACAAACTCAACATTGTCAGAAACAATTAAGAGTACCTGAGAATACCTCACATATCACTGTACCTTAATTGGTACACGTGACAATAAAAGACCTTTGAAACTTTTGAACCACGGGCGTGAAAATTCTACATTCTCCCAAAATACTCAATCACCCGGACAGGTGGGCAGAACCTGGGGAAATATGTCCAGGAAGGCCCATTGTGTCTGACTGTGGTAGTGAATCCTATCGGATAGCAGAATATATCAACTCCTTTCTTAATCCACTGGCAGAGCAGCACATCCACTTCAGACCACGTCACACTCCATGACTGTGCCACCTGATGCCGTACACTTACATGGACATGTAAAAAACTTCCAAAAACGTTTTTCAAAAAATTGGACTCAGACATTACAAATTTTATATGGGATTATAAATCCCACAGAATACAAAAAACACACCTTAGTAAACCAAAAGAGATGGGTGGTCTAGCGCTCCCTAACTTTATGTACTATAATTGGGCAGTAAATATAAAAAATATGATTCACCTGCTGGACAACTCTGCCCAGCAGGTGGACTGGATTGTAATGGAGAGAGAGGACTGCTCTCCGTGTAATACAGGAGCGACTCTCCTCTCACCAATGAATCTGAATAACAAAAATTACAATAAAAATCCAATTATACATAGCACAATTAGAACTTGGAAACAAATAAAACAGAATCTAAAATTAAGAAATCTATCTCTTTTAATGCCAATAATAATAATAATAATAATAATAATAATAATTAATAATATTTATGGGCGCCTTTCAAGAGTCTCAAGGACACCTTACAAAGATTTAGCAGGTAGAGGAAAAACATGTAAGGGGAATGAAATAAATAGTGGAGACATGACTAGTGCACAAAGTAAAGACAGAATTCAATTCAAAACACAATATGAGGCAATTAATGCACAGATGAAAAGGGAGGGGGACGTGGGACTAAGGATAGGCAGAAGTGAAGAGATGGGTCTTGAGGCGGGACTGGAAGATGGTAAGGGACACAGAATTGCAGATCAGTTGGGGGAGGGAGTTCCAGAGCCTGGGAGCTGCCCTGGAGAAGGCTCTGTTCCCAAAATTGCGGAGGTTGGACTTGTGGATGGAGAGGAGACCGGCTGATGTGGATCTGAGGGACCGTGAGGGTTGGTAAGGGGAGAGGAGGTCAGTGAGATATGGGGGGGGGCAGATGATGGAGGGCTTTGTAGGTGAGGATCAGGATTTTGTAGGTGATCCGGTGGGAGATGGGAAGCCAGTGAAGTTGTTTGAGGACGAGTGATGTGATGCCAGGATTTGGTGTGGGTGATGAGTCGGGGGGCTGCGTTCTGGACCAGTTGTAGTCGGTTGATGTAGGTGGAGCTGATGCCAAGGAGAAGTGAGTTGCAATAGTCCAGTCGGGAGGAGATGAAGGCATGGATGAGTCTTTCAGCAGCGGGAGGTGTGAGAGAGGGTCTGAGTTTGGCGATGTTGCGGAGATGAAAGAAGGAGGTTTTAATGACATGGCGGATGTGAGGCTCAAGAGAGAGGGTGGAATCAAAGATCACGCCAAGGTTGCGGGCCTGGTGAGATGGGGAGACAGTGGTGCCGTCGATGGTGAGAGTGGGGTTATTGATTTTGTTGAGTGTGGCTTTGGAGCCTATGAGGAGGAATTCTGTCTTATCGCTGTTGAGTTTGAGGAAGTTATGTCAATAATCCGTCGTTTAAACCTTCAATTATAGATAAATCATTTACACAATGGGAAAGAATGGGAATCAAAACGCTCGGAGACTTGTATGAATTTGGAAAATTATTATCATTTCAACAATTACAACTGAAATATAATTTGAGAAATAATCAATATTTTAAATATCTTCAAATCCGTGACTATCTGAAAAAATACACAAAAGACTATCATCACATGCCTCCCGACTTACTGGATGAAGCAATGAAGACAAAGGCTGAAAATCAGCAAACCTAATATCATACTTATACAACACTATTTTAAATATAGAAATACCTACAACTGATGGTATTAGAAGAGACTGTGAACAAAAACTAGCTATAAAAATTTCAAAAGAGAGCTGGGATAAACATTTACTATATGTGCATAAATGCTCGATCAACGTACGACATACTCTAATTCAATTCAAAACATTACAGACTATACTATTCAAAAACCAAAATAAATAAACTTTTCCCTAATGTCTCACCCATTTGTGATAAATGTCAGTCTCAAGAAGCTACCATAGCACACTCTTCTGTTTTTTGTATAAAAATTCAAAAATTCTGGAACTAAATATTTGAAATCTTCACAAAATTATTTAAAATAAAACTTGTACCAAAAGCAGAATGGATTATTTTTGGAATAACGGAAGGTAGCCCCGAACGAAACGTGTTCCAAAAGAACCTACTTAATTACGGGCTAATAATGGGGGAAAAAGCTTATACAGGTGCACAACCTTTTATCCGAAAGCCTTGGGACCAGACACTTGTCGGATTTCGGACATTTTCGGATTTCCGAATGGAAGATTTTTAGCGTAGATTAGGTAGGTAGCGCGGGCGGCTTGAAAAGTCTGGAGCGACTGCCTCCTCTCCGGAGACCGGGGAATCATTGTAAATCATTGCATAAATGTTAGTCAGTTAGTTTGGAGGGATTTTATGTGGTGGTGGTGGGGTGGGTGGGTGAAGGGGGAAACTTTAATTCTTAGTCCCCTACCTGGACTCCCAACATCGCGGAGCTGGGGGCTCCGTCCGGCCGCGTGCGGCGCCGGTTGTAGCTCCGACCCCGGCAACTCTACCCCTGGCTGCGAGGCGCTCCAAATCCAGCGCCCCCCGCGGCCCCAGCTCCGCGAATGTTGGGAGAAGGCGGCCTCCGCGCCCTGGAGCTTACCGCACAGCGACCCGGTAAGGCATTGCCCGCTCCCCGCTGGTATCCCAGCGCTGCGGAGCTTACTGCACGGCGAGCCGGTAAGGCATTGTCCGCTCCCCGCTGGTATCCCAGCGCTGCGACGCCGCCGACTCCCAACATTTGCGGAGCTGGGGTGGGGGGCGTCCGGCCGCGGGCGGCGGTGGATTTGGAGCGTCTCGCAGCCAGGGGTAGAGTTGCCGGGGTCGGAGCTACAACCGGCGCCGCCCGCTGGCGGCCACAACGCTGCGGAGCTTACTGCACGGCGACCCGGTAAGGCATTGACCGCTCCCCGTCTCTCCGACCAGGTAGGGGACTAAGAATTAAAGTTTACCCCTTCAACCCCCCCTTCACATAAAAGCCCTCCAAACTAACTGACTAACATTTAAGCAATGATTTACAGATGTTTAAGTGTCTCCCCGGTCTCCGGGGAGGAGGCAGCCGCTACAGTAGTACAGACCTGGGTTGACCGTGGGTCGTTTCGGGTCAAGTTTGGCGCCAAACGCGAACTTTGGTGTGCCGATGACATCCTGGAAAAAATGGCCGGTTTTCGGAGGTTTTCGGTTTCCGGAACACCGGATAAAAAGGTTGTGCACCTGTACTCAAATTCTGGAAAAATGCTCCTATACCAACAATAAAAATGTGGATTTCAAACATGTTCGAAACATTACACCTGGAAGAGATGAGACTCCTCCTAGCATTTATGGAACTACTACAAGCATAAGGTGCAATAGTAATTTAAAAAATAAATGGTGCAAGGATCTGGTAACGGGGGGTAATAACATACGGTTGGTATATCCTTTTTTGCGGAGTTTTGTGTTATAATAGAGCAATTGCTTCTCTTTTTTTTCCTTTCTTTTCTAGATTTTATTTCCTTTCTTTACTTCCTTCTCTAACTTCTTTTCTAAGGGGTTTTCTTTTCCCAACACTTTCCTGCACCTTCACGACTCTTTTTCACTTTCCTTACTTCTTTTATTTCTATCTTTCTTAAAGCTCAAAAAAATGAAGTGGTACAACAAATGTAATAAGATATATGTGATGTGTATTACTGTAATTTATTGTACTTCTAATAAAAATATTTAAAAAAAAAAAAAAAATTGTGCACCGAGCGGAGGTGTTCGGCGAAACGATCGCCCAACCTCCGCTTAGTCTCACCGATGTAGATCAGCTGACATCTAGAGCAGCGAATGCAGTAGATGAGGTTGGAGGAGATACAGGTGAACCTCTGTCGCACCTGGAACGACTGCTTGGGTCCTTGAATGGAATCGAGGGGGGAGGTAAAGGGACAGGTGTTGCATTTCTTGCGGTTGCAACGGAAAGTGCCCGGGGAGGGGGTGGTATGTGAGGGAAAGAAAGAATTGACAAGGTAGTTGCGGAGGTAGCGGTCTTTGCGGAAGAAAGACATTGGGGGAGATGGGAAGATGTGGCGAGTGGTGGGGTCATGTTGGAGGTGGCGTAGGATTATTTGTTGTATGTGACGGCTGGTGGGGTGAAAGGTGAGGACTAGGGAGACTCTGCCCTTGTTGCGAGTGCGGGGATGGGGAGAGAGAGCAGTGTTGCAGGGTATGGAAGAGACCCTGGTGCGAGCCTCATCTATGGTGGAGGAGGGGAATCCCCGTTCCCTGAAGAATGAGGACATTTCAGATGTCCCGGTGTGGAACCCCTCATCCAGGTTGGTCGATCGTTTCGCCGAACACCTCCGCTCCGTCCGCAAGAACCTACCTGACGTCCCGGTGGCTCAGCACTTCAACTCCCCCTCCCATTCCCAATCCGACCTCTCTGTCCTGGGTCTCCTCCATTGCCAGAGTGAGCAACACCGGAAATTGGAGGAACAGCACCTCATATTCCGCTTGGGGAGCCTGCATCCGGTAGGCATAAACATTGAATTCTCCCAATTTTGTTAGCCCTTGCTGTCTCCTCCCCTTCCTTAGCCCTCGAGCTGTGTCCTACCATCCCCCAGCCCACAGGCTTCTCCTCCTCCCGTTATCCTTCCTTCTCCCCGCCACCCCCTATCAATCTGAAAAAGGGTTTCGGCCCGAAACGTTAACCAATTCCTTTGCTCCATAGATGCTGCTGCACCCGCTGAGTTTCTCTAACTTTTTTTTGTAACTCAATGTTAAACGTGCTTTGATTGGACTAAAAATACCCCAAATTTTTCAGTTTTTTCTCTAATTTAATAAAAATGTGTAAGTCTTGTTCATGACGAGTTTCAGGGGCGATTTATATCATTTTTTTACACAATATGTGAAAATTGCATGTAGTTCTGTAACTTGGGTCACAAATTGCTGGAATAAAGCTCCTCCGCCCACAGCCTAATTGCATTCCACAACTTACACCCAGGCCCGAGCATTGCTGTCTTATCCCACAGGTTATGTGTGCTGAGTCATAGTGATAGTGTGGAAACAGGGCCTTTGGGCCAACTTAACCACACCGGCCAACACGTCCTGACTACACGTCCAATCTGGCGACGCGACTCACCCATTGCAATGGCCCCTACAGCCTGTCTGTCTTTTTTTTAATTTTTTGTCTAGTTAAATATAGTGTTGGTGTTTTTTTTTAATAGTGTTTTTAAATGTGTATATGTGGGGAGCGAGGGGGGGAGGGGGAACCTTTAAAATCTCTTCCCTGTCCGGGAGACCCGACCTTTTCCCTGTTAGGTCTCCGTTGTCGTTGGGGCCTAGCACCGTGGAGCGGCCTCCAACCTGAACGACCCGGGGGCTCGGGAGACTGCAGAGCTGCGAACTACTCACCATCGTGGGGCTGGCCGGCCTCGGAGGGTGGGGAGCGGTGGTGACTCGCTGCTGCGACTCGACTCCTGCGGCTCGGAGGATCCAGCTGCAGGTCCGGTGGATTGTCGGGACATCGGGAGCTTGCGGATCCGGTTGAGGAGACCGCTGCCCGGAGCTCCCGCAACGCGACTTCTCCAGCCTGTGTTGCGGGGTTGGAACGACCCGGAGCGGGGACGTACATCACCCGGCGCGTCTTCATGGCCGCGGGACATTACAGTGCCCGCCGGGGGCTCCAACATTGTGACTTTTAGACCGGGAGTGGGGCCGTAAATCGCCCGGCACGGCCTAAAATGGCCGTGGGACTTATCATCGCCCGCCTGGGGCTTGGACATCGGGAGAGAAATGGAGAACAGGGGAGAGAAAATACTTTGCCTTCCATCACAGTGGGTCCACTGTGATAGATGTTTGTGTGAATTAAATTGTGTGTATATCTGTAGCAAATTGTCTTTGTTTGTACGGCTGTGAAAAGGGAATTTCGTTTGAGCCTCAGAGGCTCAAATTACAATAAATTGTATTGTATAGTATTGTATCTGCCTGCATTTGGTCCATATCCCTCCAAACATGTCCTATCAATGTACCTGTCTAACTGTTTCTTAAATGTTGGGACAGTCCCTGTCTCAGCTAACCCCTCTGGCAGCTTTTTCCATACACCCACCACCCTTTGTGTGAAAATGTAACCCTCAAATTCCTATTAAATCATTTCCCCTTCACCTTAAACCTATGGGATTAAGGAATAATCATCTTAATCTGGCAAATTTCCAAACAGGTTGTTTCAAGAATTAGTGAACATCATACTCAGCTATTTTCCCCATCTCTAGGAAATGGATTCCCACCTTCTCCACCTGTGGCATTCCTGAAACGGCTGTGAATAGCTGTGTCCAGTTCCAGTTTTTCATTCTTTGCTGGGACAACATGCTGGAGGAACTCAGCTCGACAGACACTGCATCTTATCCGTATCCATCTGTTGCTCCCTCCCTGCCTCTGTCCTGCTTTCTCTGAGCTATCTGCTTATGGCGAGCAGTTGTGGTCACCGTGAGTGGAGGGGAAGGGGAGAGAGTTGAGGGGGAGAGGAAGAGGCAGTTCTGGTCATTGTTTTGAGGATGGAGGGAGGGGGAGATTGGCGAGGGTGTGGGGGGGGGGGGGGGGGGGGGGGGGGAGCAGTTGTCGTCACTCTGTGACAGGAACCACACGGCTGGGTAGCAAGCAGAGTTGTGAAAGTGTGGTGAGGGGGGGAGGCATAGTTCTTGGTCACCCTACTGTGTAGTAGAGGGGAGAGGAGGAGGGGATGAGGGACGGGAAGTGGGTGTGAGGTGAGGGGGGTAACTGTGGGCAGCCCGGGTACAGGGGCCGTTCCGGCGGGAAACGAAACGTCCGTCGACGACCCGCTCCCGCGTCGCCCAAACATCGCGAGAAGTGACGTCGTGTCTCGTGGGAATGGCGCCGGTTCAAGTGTGAAGCCGGACTGGCCCCCGTCACGTGCCGGGGGAGCAACTCGGCGGTGGGGGGGAGGGAGCCTGCACTCTCCGCACCTGGCTCGCTGCATCTCACACACACTGTCTGCGAGGCTGCTGCTGCCTCAGCTGGAATGTTGCACCAGTTGTTATAGGTGAAAACACAAGAAAATTAAAGAGAAACATTTTAATGAACACCCTCTCGATAGAATCTCCCAACTCAAAGTACATCGAGTTTATATTGGCTTTAAACACAGAGGCAACAATAAACAATAAACGGGATCTCACAGCTGGCCACATCTTCCCATCTCCACCCCTTTCTGCATTCCACAGAGACCGTGCCCTCTGAAACTCCCTGGTCAACTCATCCCTTCCCAGCCAAACCACCCCCTCCCCAGGTACTTTCCCCTGCAACTGCAGGAGATGCAACACCAGGCTGTCCCTTTACCTCTCTCCTCCATCCAAGGACCCAAACAGTCTTCCATTCCCAATCTGACCATTCTGTCCTGGGCCTCCACCATTGTCAGTGAGGCCCAGTGCAAATTGGAGGAACAGCACCTCATATTCCACTTGAGTAGTTTACACCCCAACGGTATGAACGTTGACTTCTCTAACATCAGATAGCCCTTGCTGTCCCTCTCCATCCCCTCCCTCTTCCCAGTTCTCCCACCAGTCTTACTGTCTCCGACTACATTCTATCTTTGTCCCGCCCCCTCCCCTGACATCAGTCTGAAGAAGGGTCTTGACACCGAAATGTCACCTATTACCTCCCTCCAGAGATGCTGCCTGACCTGCTGGGTTACTCCAGCATTTGTTTCTATCCCCATGACCATTCTTGATCTGTCAAGTGACAAATCAGTCTGGTCTGGATATCCCTTAATCTTTATTAAAGCAGTGTGAATATCTTCAGATGAAGATTTCTGGTTTGCTGTAAGTCAATAAACACCCAATTGTTTCAGTAGACTCGCTGCTGTTTGCAAAGTTGTCCTTTAAATTCCAAAATAATAATTATAGTTTCCAATCTACATGAGAACAAAAATTGTGAATTTTGGTACTTGTTGGAAATAATGGCTGCTGCTCCAACATAAACTTAAACCTGTGATGCATTAAAAACAGGTCTTGAGGATTGGGATTAATGAATAGGGAAATAACATTCTGGGTTACAAACAGCTATCTTTACTACAGTAAAATACAGTAGAGCACCAATAAAAGCACAACCCTCACGCTTCTGTACATCATTGTCTGATGTCCGCGACGGCTGGTCTGGAGAACTCGAAGGTCCTGGCACGGGCGTTCTTCACGGTCCTCAGTGAAGTCTCTCTCTCTCTCTCTCTCTCTCTCTCTCTCTCTCTCTCTCTCTCTCTCTCTCCCTCTCTCTCTCTTTCTCTCTTCCCGAATTTGAAGTTCCTGTCAGCTCATTCGAGCATGCACATATATCTTCAAAAAGCCTGCAATTCTACCCTACACATACAGATTTAGCTACGTTTATAAAGCTAGCTGTTTTTATAGGTGAAAACACAAGGTTAAATCAAGCACTGAGCTAGTCTCGAATGAAAAGTTTATCTTATCTTTTCAGAGAAGACAATCCAAGTCTATCCAACCTCTCCCGGTAGCGGAAGCCCTCCAATGCATTCTGGTAAACCTCCTCTGCACCCTCTCCAATCCCTACACAGCTTTCCCATAATGCGGGACCAAAACTGCACGCAATACTCCAAATGTGGCCTCACCAAAAACATATATATCTGCATTGCTAAGGACAAACTGCACCTCCTCCACACACACACCTGGATCTCCTGCCATCAGGCAAGAGATATCGCAGCATCAAAGACTGCTAAACAGCTTCCTGTGAAGCTGCTAAACAGTCACTCTGTACTCACAGTCACCTGATTCTGCGGCTTGGCACGGACACTTTAATAAATGACACTGGCCACTTTAATAACTGGCACTGGCCACTCAAATCAGCTGCCCCGGACATTTTTATGATTGGTTTTACTGTATTTTAACGTTTTACCTGCTTTTAACTATTTATACTGTTCATCAGGGGCTGGATTGTTTTTAGTGTTATTATGTGTGAAATGTTTTAAATTTCATGTGCGATGCTCCGGTATTCCCTGGGAAACGTCTTTTCATTTTCCACTGTGCAACTGTTGCTTGCAAGATGACAATAAAGGTTGATTGATTGATTGATCATGACTTCCAAACTCACATATTCAATGACTCTTGTAATGAAGGCAAAAAGACCATCTACTTTCTTTACCACCCTATCTATTTGTGCATTCACCTTCAGTGAGTTATGAACTTGGACTCCAAGATCCCTCTGCACATCTTTGCTATGAAGGGTCTGGCCATTAACTGTATTCTATCCCTTAGCGTTCAACATCCCAAAGTGGATGTTGAACAATACCTCACACTTGCTCGGGTTTAACTCCATCTGCCTTTTCTCTGCCCATTTCTGCAGCTGATCTATATCCCACTGCATCTTCTGCCAACCTTCCTCACTCTCTGCAACTCCTCCAATTTCCGTGTTGTCCGCAAACTTACTCACCATCCCATCTAAATTTATGTCCGTCATTTATATGAATCAAACAGCAGAGGTCCCAGCACAGATCTCTGCAGAACTCCACTGGTCACAGACCTCCAGTCAGAATATCTTCCTCCCACCACAACCCTCTATCTTCTGTCAATAAGCCCGTTTTGAATTCTGCTTTAAGCACACAACCTGCATGGGTATCGGAATCAGGACCTGTTCCCTTTTAGTATTGCACACTCCCGCCATCAATCTCTGTATACCAAAGCAGACTTTTCCCAAAACATTAATACCCTGGATCCTCGAAGCAGGTCCAGGTGCAGGTTGGTGTGGTAGTAGTTTGTGGATTTTTATTCTGAATAAAGTTTAATTTTGGGAAAAAACCCGAATGTTATAGTTGTAATAAACCTCATCTTGTAAAAATAAAAAGATCAGAAGGAAGCGCTGAGGGACTTGCAGCTTGAGTGGTCCTGAGTCACTGAGTGAGGTTGTTGAGTCCACACGCTGTATGATTGGGACCACGCTTCACCCTTCTTCTCTCTGGAGAAGAGGCAGATACATTAGTGGCATTTAAGGGACTTTTGGATGGGCACATGGATATGCAAGGAATGGAGGGATATGGATTATGTACAGGCAGGTGAGATTTGGTGTTGGCATCACCAAAGGCACAGGCACGGGCTTGTTCCTGTGCTTTTCTGTTCTATGTTCCATGGAGCCCAGAGACAGCTTGTGGACAATGGCTCCTCTCTCACAGTAATGGAGAGAATCGGTGCCTCAGTCCGGTCCTGCCATGTGATCACGTTTGGATGCGTCCAGTGAGGGTACATGGTTGGTCCTGCGTGAGGGCCTACCGCCAGTCAGCCAAACACCGAAATGCTCTCCTAATGTTGGAGGAGCTGCCTGATGCCCTCCACAAGCTCAAGTGAGGCACGTCCCCAGGACTGGATGGTCTGATGGTGGGCAGGATTTGATGAAATGGTGGAAAGAGAAGATTGGAGAGTCAGAACTGAGACATTCGGGGTCCCAGGGTGGACGGACAATGGGAAGGGTTGGTCGCTCAGCGGATGTAAGAAGCATGGGTGGCACAATGGTGTAGCTGGTGGAGCCAGAGGCCCAGGTATCATGCCGACTTTGGGTGCTCTCTGTGTGGAGTTTGCATGTTCTCACTGTGATCAAGTGGGTTTCTTCTAGGTGCGCCAGTTTCCCCCCACATCCCAAAGACACGTGGGGTATTTTCCGTTGCAACCACAAGCCACCCCCTCCCCGGGCACTTTCCGTTGCAACCGCAAACCACCACCCCCTCCCCGGGCCCTTTCCGTTGCAACCGCAAGAAATGCAACACCTGTCCCTTCACCTCCCCCCTCGACTCCATTCAAGGTCCCAAGCAGTCGTTCCAGGTGCGACAAAGGTTCACCTGTATCTCCTCCAACCTCATCTACTGCATCCGCTGCTCTAGATGTCAGCTGATTTACATCGGGGAGACTAAGCGGAGGTTGGGCGATCGTTTCACCGAACACCTCCGCTCAGTCCATAATAACCTACCTGAACTCCCGGTGGCTCAGCACTTCAACTCCCCCTCCCATTCTCAATCCGACCTCTCTGTCCTGGGTCTCCTCCATTGCCAGAGTGAGCAACACCGGAAATTGGAGGAACAGCACCTCATATTCCGCCTGGGCAGCTTGCGTCCTGATGGCATGAACGTTGAATTCTCCCAATTTTGCTAGCCCTTGCTGTCTCCTCGCCTTCCTTAACCCTCGAGCTGTCTCCTCCCATCCCCCCGCCCTCGGGCTCCTCCTCCTCCCTTATTCCTTCCTTCTCCCCCCCCCCACCCCCCATCAGTCTGAAGAAGGGTTTCGGCCCGAAACGTCGCCTATTTTCTTCACTCCATAGATGCTGCTGCACCCGCTGAGTTTCTCCAGCAATTTTGTGTACCTCCCAAAGATATGCGGGTTTGTTTGTTTAGTGGCCTCTGTTAATAGCCTTTAGATTGCAGGGAGTGGTTGAGGAAGTGGGATAACATAGAACTCGTGTGAATGGATGATTGATAAGGACATGGTGGGCCAAAGATGTTTCTAAACCACATCTCCAAACTAAACTAAATGGGGGCCACCTCAGCATTGGGAGAGAGAGTTGGGGGATAAGCTGGAAAAGCTGCCACACTTCTGGTCCAAGGTGAGGTCCCGTCAGCACACTCAGTGTGCACACACACTCAATAATCTCGCACGTCTTCCGCAACCCACACTCAACTATCCTTTGTTAGACTAGGTGTAGGAACAGGGGTTATTTAGTTGAGCTACATGCGTGGCATTTTATGAGCGGCACGGTGGCATAGTGGTAGAGCTACTGGCTTACAGCGCCAGTGACGTGGGTTCGATCCTGATCCAGATGTTGTGCTTTGGGATGTTGAATGTAAGGGAAAGGTATACAGTTAATGGGAAGACACTTAACAGCATGGATGTGCAGAGGGAACTTGGAATCCAAGTTCATAATGAATGAATGAATACTTTGAATGCATTTCGTTGTCTCTGTACTGTACACTGACAATGACAATTAAAATTGAATCTGAATCTTTGTCACATGTAACAAATCGCAGTGAAATTCTTTGCTTGGTATGCAAATAGTCGCTACACATTTGGGCGCTGACTAAGTTGCAAAGTATCCTGAGCAAGGTCCTCCTTTGTTCTCTCACCCCCCTCACGGCGGTTCCTCCACGCCGGGTCCTCGTTTGTTTCCGGTGGAGTATCCTCCGGCTCCGAGGCCTGTCCTCGGCCACCGGTGTCCTCGACGACCAACGACACCGGGTCGACCCGCGAGGCTGCACCGACCCACGAGGCTTCTCTGTGGCCTTCTGGGAGGCATCAGAACTCACTGAATGTGGCAGCACAAAAAATTGGTTTTAAATGAAGACAGATGGTCTATTTGCCTTCATTACAAGGGGCATTGAATATAAGTGTCTAGACGTCATGACGCAGATCTGGAGGTTTTTGCTGGGGCCGCATTTGGTGTATTACATGCAGTTCTGGTCGTCCCATTACGGGAAAGCTATGTAGGCTTTGGATAGGGTACAGAGCAGGTTTACCAGAATGCTGCCTGGATTAGAAGGTTTCACATACAGGGAGAGGTTGGATAGATTTGGATTGTCTTCTCTGAAATGTCAGAGGTTGAGGGAAGACTTGATAGAAGTATATAAAATGATGAGACTCATAGATAGGGTAGACAGTCAGAACCAAGAGATAAAGATAAACCACTGCACCGGCCATGAGACAAGAACGATGTGTTAACTACCACTGTTCGCATTTGTTAACAGCCAGTAGTTAACACGTAGTTATACAATGGGTCATCAATGCATCGATCCACATTCCTCAATAAAATTTACTTGACTCCAGTGAATTTTATTCAAAGGAACGCGGCGTCATTAATACTTGGTCAAAACACAATTACATTTACTGAGGAATGTAGATCGATGTATTGATGACACATTGAGAATTTCTGAAAACTCACTTCATGATTGAGGGCTCCGGACCGCGAGCACTGGCTTCTTCTTGGTGTGCAGGTAAATTCATTCACCTACGGACCCACGTTGTGTCTTTCATTCTCTCCCACCCTTCTTCTCTCTCTCGCGCGCTCTCTCTCTCGCTCCCGCTCCCCAACTCATCTCTCTCTCTCACTCTCTCACTCCCTCTCTCTCACCCTGTCACCCCTGCAGTCCCAGAATCATTTGACGTTTTGCGGTGACAGCTCCATCTGCGGTTCCTTTCTGTTCGGGGGGGGGGGGGGGTCCAGCCCCATGGCGGCTCCTGTTCTATTCCCTCCGCGGGTGTCGCCTGGCCCGCTGAGTTCCTCCAGCACTCTGTGTTTTTTGTTTGGCTCTGGAGTTGAAGGTGGACACGGGAGGCTGTGGTGGCACAGCGGGACAGGCAGCGGCTCTGGGGAGAGGATTGCATTTCTGGTCCAGACCCTGCTTCAGACAATCACAACTACTCTCACCGACGAGAGTTCAGTTCAGTTTAAAGAAGGGCCTTCTCTCCAAGGTTGCTGCATTGCCTGTCCTGCTGAGTTACTCCAGCAATCTGTCTTCAATTTCAGAGTTAAATAAAAGTTATCACAAGAGACCAAAGGTTAGGCTGTTAGCCAAGAAAGATAGATCAAGAACGATGTTGCTGTATTGAGGGATAGCCAAGTCTATCCCTCATTGCTAGCAGCTGATGGGAGGCGGCTGTAAAGTGGGAAGTGGATGTGAAAGGACAGCGCCGCTGGGGGGTAGAGTTCCTTTCATAGCGTGTGGGGAGTCTGGCCAGGGGTAAAGTTTGCGGGTTGCGGGGAGGCCAGCAGGAGCGAGCGGGACGGGGTCGGGATCATGCCAGCATCCAGTCAGAGCGGGTCAGCGGGCGATGAATAACAGGACAGCGGGAGGTGCAGCTTACTCCATATGTCAGTGCAAGTAACCTCAATAGGTGCTTGTTCGCACTGACACAGAAGTAAGCTCCACTGCCCACTGTCCTGGTATCCATCACCCACTGACCCACTCCGCTCTACGATCTTTGCGCTTGAGCTGGTCCCCTCACTGTTCAGACGGAGAGCACTGCCAGACGTGAGCGGGCCAGCAGAAGGCGCTGAGGTCCCGGCGGCCGCTCATAGCCACCGAGCTGTTTCCCTCTCCGGCAACAATGCGGAGGCTCCGCGCCCGGAGCCCTGTGGCAGGGGTGAGTGAGTGGGTTACTGGCATGATCCCCAACCCCCTGCTTCTCAACGCTGCTCCCTCTCCGCAACTTTGCCCCTGGCCAGACTCCCCACATGCTGCAAAAGGAACTCTCCCTCCAATTGGTCCTTTGAATTAGTATTGTCATTCAATATGATCACAACTGATTCAACTTGTCCCGGTGTGCTCCTGTTTTTCCCACCAACTCTCCACCTGCTGCCACCCTCTACCCCCCACCATTCAATAATTCAGAAAGAAGTCGATTTGGAAGCCTTGGGCAAATTGAATTGTTACTTTCTTTATTTTTATTTTTACGGAGAGAACAATCTGTGCATGCGCGTTTTAAGATTTTTTTAAAGCCGACTGACTGCCTATCCTGAGTAATTACCCACGGCATATGCCTGAATATGACTAATTTATAATTATATATTTCTATTTCTATGAAAATTGTTCCCAATTGGGCCCCGCACCTCCTAAGGCCGGCCCTGGCTCCTCCAATTTACGGTGGTCCTCACTCTGGCCATGAAGGAGGCCCAGGACAGAAAGGTTGGATTTGGAATGGGGGGGGGGATAGTTGAAGTGCTGAGCCTCCAGTGGATCAGGTAGGTTAAAGCGAACGGCAGAGGTTCACCTGCACCTCTTCCAACCTCATCTATTACATCCGCTACCCTAGATGTCAGCTGCTCTGCATCGGTGAAACCAAGCATAGGCTTGGCGATCGCTTTGCCCAACACCTCCACTCGGTTTGCATTAACCTACTTGATCTCCCGGTGGCTCAGCACTTCAACTCCCCCTCCCATTCCGAATCCGACCTTTCTGTCCTGGGTCTCCTCCACGGCCAGCACCTCATATTCCGCTTGGGCAGTTTACACCCCAGCGGTATGAACCTTCACTTCTCTAATTTCAGGTAGTCCCTGCTTTCTTCTCCTTCTCAGCTCTCCCTCAGCCAATTGTCTCAGCCTCTTCCTTTCATCCACCCACCCCTCCCCACACCCTCACATCAGTCTGAAGAGGGATCTCGACCTGAAACGTTGCCTATTTCCATCGCTCCATAGATGTTGCCTCACCCGCTGTGTTTCGCCAGCATTTTTGTTGACCTTCGATTTTCCAGCATCTGCAGTTCTTTCTCAAACAGTTGTTTGTAGCCCAGGATGATATTTCCCTATTCATTAATCCCAATCCTCACAGGTTGTAAGTTTATGTTGGAGCAGCAGCCATTAATTCCAAACAAGAACCAAAATTCAGAATTTTTGTGCTCATGTACATTGTAAACTATAATCATTTTGGAATTTAAAGGACAGCTTTGCAAACAGGCAGGGTGTCTACTGAGACAATTGGGTGTTTATTGACCTACAGCAAAACCCAAATTCTTCATCTGAAGATATTTCACACTGCTGTATTAGAGATGAAGGATTATCCAGACCAGACTGATTTGTCACTTGGCACATCAAGAATGGTTATGGGGATAGAAACATAATGCTGGAGTAACACAGCAGGTCAGGCAGCAACTCTGGAGGAAAGGAATAGGTGAAGTCTCGGGTCAGAACCCTAAGGGTATCATTGGTATAAACCAGCATTTGCAGTTCCTTCCGACACACATGGCTATGGGGATATTTGTACGCCTGTCAATAATTGGGGTATTTGTGTACTCTGAGTAACCCTCTGTGTCAGCCCTCACAACAGTAATGTTGTAAGTATGAACTGCAGATGCTGGTTTAAACCAAGGATAGACACAAAAAGCTGGAGTAACTCAGCTGGACAGGCAGCATCTCTGTAGGGAAGGAAAGGGTGGCATTTCAGACGAGGTCCTTAATCAGAGGTGTCTTTGCATCTACAGTATGTCCCCATTGTGATTCTGCAAAGTTTACTTGTCTGCACTCAAAAAGTTAAATCTCAGTAGATCATTTTAGCACTTGAAACGATAATTCATTGTTTGTGTAGAAAAGAACTGCAGATGCTGGTTTAAATCGAAGGGAGACACAAAATGCTGGAGTAACTCAGCGGGTCAGGCAGCATCTCTGGAGAGAGGTAATAGGTGGCGTTTTGGGTCGAGAACTTCTTCAGACCGATGTCAGGGGAGGGGGCGGGACAAAGAGAGAATGTATTCGGAGACAGTAAGACTGGTGGGAGAACTGGGAAGGGGGAGGGGATGGAGAGGGACAGCAAGGGCTATCTGAAGTTAGAGAAGTCAATGTTCATACCGTTGGGGTGTAAACTACTCAAGCGCAATATGAGGTGCTATTCCTCCAATTTGCGCTGGGCCTCACTCTGACAATGGTGGAAGCCCAGGACAGAAAGGTCAGATTGGGAATGGAAGACTGTTTGGGTCCTCGGATGGAGTCGAGGGGGGAGGTAAAGGGACAGGTGTTGCAACTCCTGCAGTTGCAGGGGAAAGTGCCTGGGGAAGGGGTGATTTGGGTGGGAAGGGACGAGCTGACCAGGGAATTTCAGAGGGAACGGTCTCTGTGGAAAGCAGAAAGGGGTGGAGATGGGAAGATGTGGCCAGTAGTGGGACCCCGTTCATTGTTTATTGTTGCCTCTGTGTTTAAAGCGAATATAAACTCAATGTACTTTTATATTTGATTAATTTGAGGGAGAGCAGGAACATTGGAGAGGTTAAAGGTACTGAGAGATGGATTTTTACTGTAAATAATGAAGGTAGTTTTGCCTAACAGCTGTGTGTTGCGGGGATTCTCTGAAACAGATGTCTACCGATTCAACCATTCAGCATTAAATTAGTTTCACACAGGTTGTGACCACTTATAAATCAGAGCAGTGGTCACATATGAAAATTGGGTCAAAGGTTTTAAACTCCTGGGATGTGGCCACTGACATTTGTCCAAAGCCCATCGGCCTCACGTTGCTACAGGGATTGTTTGAGAGCGGCTGCATTCTGTGCAGCATCAAGCCCACACTAACACTCAGAGCGTATCTGTGTCTGCACTTCCATCACTGGCTTGAACCTCACTCCTTAAACAGTGAGAGGAGCCACAACTCCGTCCCTCTGAAGCAAGCGTGAGGGACGGGTTTTGCTGCCCAAACACTTGTCCAGAGGCACTGGTGCAACATTCCAGCTGAGGCAGCAGCAGCCTCGCAGACAGTGTGTGTGAGATGCAGCGAGCCAGGTGCGGAGAGTGCAGGCTCCCTCCCCCCCACCGCCGAGTTGCTCCCCCGGCACGTGACGGGGGCCAGTCCGGCTTCACACTTGAACCGGCGCCATTCCCACGAGACACGACGTCACTTCTCGCGATGTTTGGGCGACGCGGGAGCGGGTCGTCGACGGACGTTTCGTTTCCCGCCGGAACGGCCCCTGTACCCGGGCTGCCCACAGTTACCCCCCTCACCTCACACCCACTTCCCGTCCCTCATCCCCTCCTCCTCTCCCCTCTACTCTACTACACAGTAGGGTGACCAAGAACTATGCTTCCCCCACCACCACCACACTTTCACAACTCTGCTTGCTACCCAGCCATGTGGTTCCTGTCATGGAGTGACGAGAACTGCTCTCCCCCCTCCCACACCCTCGCCCATCCCCCCCTCCCTCCCCCCCTCCCTCCATCCTCAAAACAATGACCAGAATTGCCTCTTCCTCTCACCCTCACCACTCTCCCTTCCCCCTCCACTCACGGTGACCACAACTGCTTGCCATAAGCAGATAGCTCAGAGAAAGCAGGACAGAGGCAGGGAGGGAGCAACAGATGGATGTGGATAAGATGCAGTGTCTGTCGAGCTGAGTTCCTCCAGCATGTTGTCCCAGCAAAGAATGAAAAACTGGAACCATACACAGCTATTCACAGCCGTTTCAGGAGTGCCACAGGTGGAGAAGGTGGAAATCCATTTCCTAAAGATGGCGAAAATAGCTGAGTATGATGTTCACTAATTCTTTAAACAACCTGTTTGGAAATTTGCCAGATTAAGATGATTATTCCTTAATCCCATAGGTTTAAGGTGAAGGGGAAATTATTTAATAGGAATCTGAGGGTAACTTTTTCACACAAAGGGTGGTGGGTGTATGGAAAAAGCTGCCAGAGGGGTTAGCTGAGACAGGGACTGTCCCAACATTTAAGATACAGTTAGACAGGTACATGGATGGGAAAAGTTTGAGGGTTATGGACCAAGTTTAGAGATACAGATTAGAAACAGCCCTTTCGGCCCACCGAGTCCACACTGACCATCTATCACCCGTTCACACTAGTTCTGTATTATCCCATTTTCTCATCCACTCCCTGCACACACGGGTAATTTACAGAGGCCAATTAACATGCAAACCTGCACGTGTTTGGAATGTGGCCGGAGAAAAGCGGAGCACGTGGAGAAAAACCCACATGGCCTCAGGGAGTGTGCAAACTCCACACACAGCATTGGTGGTCAGGATTGAACCCGGGTCTCTGGCGCTGTGGGGCAGCAGCTTGACCAGCTACGCCACTGTGCCCACCATTCTCTAATGCCAATTCAATCCAGTGGTGTCCATGACTGGGCAACAACAATCTTCCAGTTTTGATTTGTCTACAGCTTCATCAGAAAAAGAGGTCTAGCAAGTTTAGGGAAGGTGCATTAAAGGTTGGGCTGTTACGCCCCATGTTTCTGGAAGAGTCCACCCTGACTTCTTGTATGCTGTAGGCCGAGGTGCTTTTTTTCGTTTAAATTCGTGACTACCTATATTTTTAATATATTGTGTAAAAGTATTATAGAAATCATACCTGAAACTCGTCAAGAGCAAAACCTGGACATATTTTAAAAATATGAGTTAAACCTCCAAATGGTGCCCAGGTAGACCCATTGTCGGCGAGGGTAGGTGTGAGCTGAAGACTGGTGTATGAGAGGCAGGTGCAGTGACGGTGATTAGAATGAAGCCGGAAGGTGGTCTGCGTCCATCCTGACCCCGGGCTGTGAACGGAGGTGCGGATGCCGGCTTCCACTGCCCAAAAGGAGCAAGTCAGTTACACCCCAGGCCTCATTAACGCCGGCCCTGTCTCTTCCTCACAGAGTCATAGAGTCACACTGCAGGGAAACAGGCCTTACGTCCCAACATGCCCATGCCCACCAAGATGCCCCATCAGCACAAATCCCACCAGCGCGCATTTGGCCCATGTCCCTCTATCCTTTCCTATCCATGTACCTGTCCAAACGGCGCTTCAATGCCGTTATATCTGACCTCATCTACCTCCTCTAGTAGTTTGTTTCATATACCCACCACCTTCGATATGAAAATTTACCCCTCGGATTTCTACTAAATCTTTCCCCTCTCAACTTAAACATAATTCCTGTGGTTCATGATTCCCCTAAAGGTTCTGGTAAAAATATTCTGTGCATTCACCCTAACTATTTGCCTCTTGATTGTATACACCTCTATCAGGTAACCTCACACTCCTGCGCTCCAAGGAATAAAGTCCTACCCTGCCCAACTATTCTCTCTGGCAACATCCTCGTAAATGTTTCCTGCTCTCTTTCCAGATATCTGTTCTGCCTTCGGCTGCCGCAAGCCCTATTCACGGCTGTTAATATCTCACTGATCCCTCCCTAGTGTGAGATTAGTTGGAAGTGGCCAGGACATCTTCACATTGAGCACTTGCAGCCAAATAACATTTATTCCCCGAGACGGCAGCGTGTGCAGTAGACACTCGCGATACTGCAGGGGTTCAGCAGTTGCGCGAAAGGGAATGCGTTTTGAACCAGGAAGTAGCGGAGTTAAAATGACTTCGAAAGACCAAGTCGAGAGTTTAACTGAGGAGGGCACATGTCCAATCTGCCTGGATTTCTTCACAGCCTTACCCCACTACTTAAACTTCACGTCAAAAATCTTGGCATGATATTTGACTCAGCATTGAAATTTGACAAACAAGTCAATGCTAGCTTCTTTCAGCTTCAGACGACAGCTAAAATAAAACATTTCCGGTTTGATGACCTCGAAAAGATCACCCATGCATTTATCTCCTCCCGCTTAGATTACTGCAACTCCCTCTACACTGGCATCAGCCAATCTTCTCTGTGCCGCCTGCAACTGGTCCAAAATGCCGCAGTGAGACTACTGACAGGCACCCGACCTGGCCTCTGTGCGGTTCCGAATACATTTCAAGATCCTCCTTTATGTCGACAATATCCTTAATGGGCTTGCCCCCACCTACATCAAAAGACTGCTTACACACCACACCACCCCCAGGTCCCGCAGATCGGCTGACTTGGGGTTACTGAACATAAGGCATAAGCTCGGGCGACTGCGCCTTTGCGGTTGCAGCTCCTAGACTGTGGAACAGCATCCTTCTTCCCATCAGAACTGCCCCCTCCATCGACTCCTTTAAATCGAGACTTAAAACTCATCTCTACTCCCACGACTTTCTTGAATTCTTCTGAGCGAGGGCTATATGTATGTAGTGATGTTTGTATTTAATCTATGAACCATTGTTGTATAACGTTAGTACCTCCACCAATGTAAAGTACTTTGGCCAACGAGAGTTGTTTTTTAAATGTGCTATATAAATAAAAGTGACTTGACTTGACTCCCTCTCTCCCCCTCTCTTTCTCCCTCGCTCCCACTTTGTCGCCCTCCTTTTCTATTTTTCTACTTGTTTCATGCCGACCAAGATGCCCCATCTATGCTGGTCCTATGTGCCACGTTTCATCCATCCCCCCTCCCATCCGTTCAAATCCATGCACCTGTCCAAATGTTTTTTATATGCTCTTACATGCCTCAAATAGCCGCCACGATGTAGCTGAGAAAGCGGCGAGGGAGGGGTGTGGCTACAACAGAAACAAGGAAGGTTTATCGCATTGTACAGAGAGGCAGGCAGAGCTCACTTGGAACACCACAATGTGTCGGCGGGCTTTAGGACCCGGGGGAGCCCGGAGCTGTGGAGCCACCGCGGCTGCTGCTGAACCCGCGTTCAATGGGGTTTCGGGCGCGAAACAGTGGCGGAACAATCAATGAAAGGGGTGGGGCCCGGCTGAGGAGAGGCGGAGCTCAGCCACGTCAATCACAGCCCTGACCAGGAAGTGGATGTCATTTGAAATCAGCTTTGGGTAAATTTCATTCCCTGAAATTAAATACATCAGTGTTTCCTATCGTGAATTGTTCATGATGTTAGTCTGCACAATAACATCACTTCAATACCAGACACTGTAAATAAGAAGGGTCTCAACCCGAAACGTCACCCATTCCTTCTCTCCAGCGATGCTGCCTGTCCCGCTGAGTTACTCCACATTTTTGTGTCCATCTTCCATTTAAAACAGCATCTGCAGTTCTTTCCTATAGGCCTTAATTTTATTTAATAGTCTCATGTGTAAACTTGAATTCATGTACCTGTCTAAATGGTTCCTAAACGTTGCGGTAGTACCTGACTAAACGATCTCATCCAGCAGCTCATTCCATGCACCCACCACCTATTGTGTGACCAAAGTTACCCGTCAGATAAATTCAATCTTTCCAGCCTCACCTGGAACCAATGTCCTCTCGTCCTTGATTTCCCTACTCTTGGCAAGAGACTCTGTGCGTCTACCCGATCTATTCCTTTCATGAACTTTTACATCTCTTCTAAGATCACCCCTCTAAGATCATGGAAAAGCAGCCAACATAATCAAATACTTGTCCCACACCAGTAATTCCTTCTTCTCACTGTTCTTGTGGGCCGAAGAGCCTGTTCTAGAGCATGTTCTATTTCGGCATGGCCATCAACAGCATCGAGAGAACTATTGTATCTCCCACTCCCAACATTCAGCTTTATTTTTCTCCCTTCAAGTAATTTCCAATTTCAATCCTCCCTCCTATTTACACCTCCCTAGTCAGACCTTTACCGCCCTCTTCCGAACGACATCAACACCAATTCGAGGACCAGAGGACATAGGTTCAAAGTGAAGGGAAAAAGGTTGCTAAGAATCCGAGGGGTAACTTTTTCACACAAAGGGTGATGGGTGTGTGGAACAGGCTGCCAGAGGAGGTATGTGAAAGAAGGAACTGCAGATGCTGGTTTAAACCGAAGATAGGCACAACAATCTGGATTAACTCAGCGGGACAGCCTGCATCTCTGGAGAGAAGGTTTGCAGTCGAGACCCTTCTTCAGATGACGCCAGAGCAGGTAGTTGAGGCTGGGACTATCCCATCGTTTAAAAAACAGTTAGATGGATAGGACAGGTTTGGAGGGATATGGGCCAAGTGCAGGCAGGTGGGACATGTAGTTGGGACATGTTGGTAGCTGGGCCGAAGGGCCTGTTTCACACTGTATGACTCTAGACTGACACAACAGCATCTGCAGTTCCTTCTTAGACCGTTTTGCGGAACATGGACGGCTGCATCTGCGGTTCCTGAATTAGTTGGGGGGGTCATTAGGGGGGGGGGCAGGAGGCAGCCATTCCTGGCCCGTGGCGGCGGTCCTGGTAAGTGATATGGGGGGATCCTTCCCGGGCCTGCTCCGGTACCCGCTGAGTTCCTCACAGCCCTAGAGCTCTTTTTTGTTTGGCTCTTAAATCCATCCAGTGGACCCCCCTGTGTCTACTTCAACTCCCTGTCTGTGGTGAATTCAGCGGGATGGGCACAACTCTGGGGAGAGGGTTTTCGTTTCACCTAGTCCTCCCCTTTAGACCCTTCTTCAGACAATACTCACAAGTACTCTCACCGATGAGAGTTCAGTTCAAACCTGAAGAAAGGTCTGCTCTCCAGAGTCACTGCATTGATGACACTTGAGAATTTCTTGAGCTACTCCAGCTTTTGTCTGAGGGCTCAATTTCAGATGAGCTTCTTGGTTCTCATGCAGGAGGTATAGTACGTCTACCCCCCTTTCTTCCTGTCCCCCCCTCCCCCCCCCCTCCCCCCCCCCCCCCCCCTCTCTCTGTCTCCTCAGCCTCACGGACCTTAGCTATACCCATAGTTCCTAAAAGCGGTAGACAAAACTGCTGGCAGAAATCGGTAACGGGAGAGGCAGGTTCTATGGAGCGAAGGATTATATTGAATGGATCGGGTCTAGAATAATTTCTGGGGACCCGAACATTAAATTTTGGCTCCTTCCTTCGGCACATAAATGCTGCCTCACCCGTGAGTTTTAAAAATAATGTTACTTACTTTGAATTCTTAGTGAATCTACATTTCCTTCTTAGACATTTTTGCAAACAGGCTAGTTCTTTAAAAATTAGACTTTTTTGCGGTGAAATTCATCTGCAGGACCTTTTTGTTGGGGGAGGCAGGGAAGTCCTGGCCCAAATGGCGGGTTTGATAAGTGAAATGATCCCTCCGCGGATGCTGCATTGCCCGCTGTGTTGCTCCAGCACTCTGTTTCTTGTTTGGCTCTGAAGTTGAAGGTGGACCCCCCTATGTCTACCTTCAACTCCCCGTCTGTGGTGGCTCAGCGGGACGGGCAAATTGTAATTAATTTACCTATCTGTTACGTACCTACAGCAAATAATACAACATTAAAGTTCTGATCTGGAGTATCACATTTTTGAATTTCCAAGGCAGTCACAACGGTCAATTTTGTAATTAGCTACAATTAGGTAATTAACTAATTATATGCTTTCAGGTCATCCATGAAAGATGTTTTATATTTGTTTCAGAATGCTTCAATCTATAATAACTGAAAATTTCATTCAGTTCTCTTAATTTTTAAGAAAGTTATGGGCTTTTGACTGTCCTCGATCACAGCTTTTGTGTTAAGTCAATGGAAAAGCAATAGGGAACAAGATGCTAATTTCCGAGTATGAAAATGGCCATAACTTGTTTAATACTGAAGATATGAAAGTGAATTAGGTTTCAAATTAAACTTCTTTTTATGCTTTATCTGATGGGATAATTTGCAGACCTGATTTTTTAAATCTCAAAATGTTGTAACATTGATAGAAAAAGGACCTGCATCTTGGAGGTCGAAGGTTGGGTTGTTAGCCAAGAAAGATAGACTTCGTTATCCCTCAGTACAGCAACATCAAGGTCAGGCCCTAACACCAAGCTGGTGGAGCCATCCACTCGCCACTGCCTGCCCTCCTGAAAAGGGCCCGTTCACTCCTACTCAGCCTGCTTCCCGTCTGTCAACCAATTTTCTGTCCACGGTCGAGCACCCTACCTCCAGGACCATGTGCTCTAATTTTAGTCACCAGCCTCCCGTGCGGGGACCTTATCAGACCGCAGCTCCAGTGTCGGATGCACTAGGTCCACTGGCTCCCCTCCAGACGGCGACCAATCCGGTAAATGCATTCCCTATCACCAGCCCCGCGAAGTTTCAGCAAGCATGTCCCCCGCTGCTCATGTTGATTCCTCCAGATATTCCCAATTGGGACTAATCATGAAAGGCAAATGCCAATCCCATTATTAGGCCTCTTTAATAATTAAGGAGGGGGGGATTCCCACCGAGGACGCGAGGCGAATAATGGTCTTTAATTCACCAGTTTTCGGCTGAAGGACGGTCATTTCTTGAAAAGTGGGATTCATTAGCTATCCTCCAATCCACAGGAACTGATCCTGAATCTATTGAACATTGGAAAATGATCACCAATGCGTCCACTATTTCTAGAGCCACCTCCCTGAGGACCCTGGGATGCAGACCATCAGGCCCATGGGATTTATCACCCTTCAGTCACATTAGCCTATCCAATACTATTTCTCGCCGAACAAATATTATTTCAGTTCCTCGACCCCCTTGTATCCGAAGTACCTTTTCAACTTTTCTGCCATTTCCTTGTCCTCCATAATAATTTCACTCGTGTCTGCCTTCAAGGGACCACCAGTTGACTTTGCTCTTCTTTTTCCCTTAACATATCTAAAGAAGCTTTTACTGTCCTTCTCTACATTCCTAGCCAGCTTCCCCTCGTACTTCTGTTGTCCTATGAAAGTTTCCCAATCCTCTGTCTTCCGGGTACACTTTGCTGTGTTATACATCGTTTATTTTAGTTTTATTCTATCCCTAACTTCTCTTGTTAGCCACGGTTGCCTCCTACTCTCCTTAGAATCTTTCTTCCTTTTTGGAATGAAATGATCCTGCGTCTTCCGGATTATGCCCAGAAATTCCTGCCATTGGTGTTCCACCCTCATTTCTACCAGTCTACCTTGAGCAGCTCCTCTCTCATGCCTTCATTGTCCCCTTTGTTCAACTGCATCACTGACACTTCCAATTTAACCTTCTTCTCAAATTGCAGTTTAAAACTAATCATCTTCTTTCGTCTCTCCCTCTCCAGCGTATTGCGTAGTCTCCTCTTCACCGAAGACTCTCGAGCCAAAGACTCACACTTTACTCACAAGGCCGCCTCCCTAAAGCAGCCTTGCATACATTGGCTGATAAATTGCCTAATTCACCAATTTACAAACCATATTTCTCAGTTTTAAACTGTTTGTCCCCTGTGACTTACTCAACTCCCCCACGGGCTTGAGACAATCAATGCTTCTTCCTGCTTCTCATTGGTGCTGCTTCTTCAAAATCCACGTAAACTCTGTGTTAAGTCTGTGCGTTTTTCCGCTGATTTTGGATTGTTTTAGCGCTAATTTTAAAACTGAGCAAACTGCAAGAGGACAAGATGAGAGGGCAGGCAGGCAAGCTTTGTTCTCATGGGTGGTCTAATGTAAAAGGTAACAAAGTTTAAAAATCTTAAAAGCTGCATGAGCGCAGATTGATCTGCTCTCCTGTATGTGTAGGGTTGTGTTAACTTTAATCTCATCTATTGGTTGTAGAGTTGCTTAATCACTAAATAATGTTTTTGTGGTTAGCAGTGTTGAGGATTGTGCAATCAAGTGACAAAACTCAGTGCAGACAGTGAAAACTCAGAATCACAGCTCAAACACCATTATGAGTAATTTGGGTAGCATGGAAGATTGAATATTATATTAGAGGGCCTACTATTTGAGGGATTATTGTTCTGGACTGTGAAATGGAATTTGCTAATTTTTAACGGAACTTGTTAATACTATTGACGTGGATTGAGACCATTCGAGACCCTGGACATGGAATCCAATGTCCAAGAAAACCTTGCCATGTTCAGCGCCACATGGATTAGTCTTTTCTCCTGTCACTCAGCGGGACGGTCCGCCACTTCCTGCGCCATCGCATCTTTACTGGAACTGAGGATGGCCGATCAGAACAAAGCTTCCAATCGGACACAATGTTCGGATGGAACGGAAGCCCAGCCCCGCGCATGCACCAAATGGAAAGTGGAGAATCTGATCCCCGCGGAGGAGAATGTCCAGTAACCAGCGCCCGCTGTGAGTTCCCATCGCACTGTCAGCTCCATCCCCTTCCGCTCTGGTCGCCCTCGTTGGCTCCTGACCCCCATGATACCCCTCTCCCTCACAACCCCGTCTTTTCTCCGAGCTCTCTCCCTGCCCCAACCCCCCTCCCTCCATAACCCCCCCTCCCCCTACACATCCGCCCATACACCCACCTTCCCCCACTCCCCCTGCCTGACCACACCCCTGCCCACAACCACTACCCCTACCACACCCCATCTCCCCTGCTCACACCACCCGTCTCCCCCCCCACAACCTGCTGACAACACCCCGCCCCCTCCCTTATCCCCCCCCACTCACACAAGCCCCCTCCACCCACACCCCCCTACCCCCCCCCCCGGCCCACCCACTCACACCTCCTCCCCTGCCCACCCTGCCCCCAACCCCTCCCACACCCCCCCCCTCCCCCTCACACCCCCCCCATCACACCCCCCACCATCACACCACCCTCCCCCCTCCACCCACACATCCCCCCTCCCACAACCCACCAACGAAATGAAAAAACTTTCAAATTAAGGATGTTTCACTCTAACTATATTTAATATAAAATAATTATAAATAATTAAAAAAAAACATTGACATTTATGTCAGAAATTGACATGGTTGTGGGAAATCAACGTGGAGCGCGGGCGGGGTAGAGGTTGGAGGGTTGTCGAGCGCGGGGTAGCCAACTTCCAGCATCATATCACTGGATCTCCATGGACGCGGAACCGGTAGAGGCAGGTGTATTCTGGATGACCCCAGTTGTTATTCACCCTCAGTTCAATTAGTTTAAATGCTGCAGCATCTTTATTCTACAAAGAAAAAAAAACATGACGACAGATCAGGGAACCTGTGCTTCAGTATGAAAGTACTGCAGGCAGGAGAGAAGATGGATTAGCTACAAAATTAGACTTACAACATCCTGCTGATCATGGATTTCAGGACAGTCTATTCAATTACATACAGCATTGATAACAAGCATTTTGGTAGATGTTTTACAGAGGTATAAGAAGAACATGGATCTCAAATTACAGCAGGAAATACTGGGAGCAACAGCTTTACTCCATGTAGCATCGTGGATGGGGAGAGAACATGCTTATTTACACAGGCTTGCTTTGTGGCAACTGACAAATTGTGAATAAAGTGGCCATGAAAAATAAACTTCTACTGTGAAAAGATAAATGGCTGGAGTAACTCAGTGGGTCAGGCAGCATTCCTGGACCTGCCTGTCCTGCTTAGTTACTCCAACATTTTGCGTCTTTCCTTGGTAAACCAGCATCTGCTTGGTTCTTGATTCTACAATCCGTAATCTGGATTGGTTCAGCAAGTTTGAAACTTGTAGATGCTTCAAGTAGATCAGCCACTGATCCAGCTCGCCTCGGTTTCCCTATCTCTGCATCTGAAAATATGTTTATCCTTGACCAGATTGCATGAATGGTTAATTTAAAAAAGTATCTCTGCACACCTGCTGCCTGACACAGTTATTTCTAGCATTGTGTTTCAGGCCTCCATCACCTGCAGATTTGCAATTTCGTATTTTTAACGTCATTTGTTCCAGTCAATATGATATTTGCGATAATACGAGTCTGAAGAAGGGTCTGGACCTGAAACGCCGCCCATTCCTTCTCTCCAAAGATGCTGCCTGACCCACTGAGTTACTCCTGCATTTTGTGTTCATATTCGGTGTAAAGCAAGTGCACGAGCAGCATGTCCGTTACAGCACTGATTTCTGCCGTTTTTCTAATCCAGGTGAGTTGATTAAAGGTATAAATAATGTAGGTTAATCGGCTTGGTAAAGAAGTAAATTGTCCCTCGTGTGTGTCTTGTGAATCTGTGGAATTCTCTACCTCAGAGGAGGGTTCTCTGGAAACTTTCAAGAGAGAGCTAGATAGGGCTCTTGAAGATAGTGGAATCAGGCGATATGGGGAGAAGGCAGGAACGGGGTACTGATTGTGGATGATAAGCCATGATCACATTGAATGGCGGTGCTGGCTTGAAGGGCCGAATTGCCTACTTCTGCACCAATTGTCTATTGATACTGTTAGTGTGTGGGGATCGCTGGTCGGTGCGGACTAAGGCCCTGTTTCAGCACTGAATCTTTAAGCTAAACTCAAACATGGGTGAAGTCAGCACCAAAACGCAGAATCACAGTTCAAACACCAGTGAGCTAACTGTCAAATATTGGCACATGCCAGATTTTGCTTAACAGTTACTACATCGCAAAGCCTATTTTTGTAAAAGATAGATAGATATTTGAGGCAAAGGAAAATAAAAGGTTGCAGGAAAAGGCCAAGGTTATAGGATTGTTCCAGCAAAGAATCAATGATCCCTTCTGCATTCCATACCTGCACCTCAAACGTCTGGATTGAATCCCCTTCCTCATTATACGTATACTGTCCCAACAGGACCCCTTCGGCTTGATTTTCATCATCCAAGCCCTGTGAACAAATAGAAATTAGTAAGCTTTGTACACAGAGAATTACTCTCCAGTCACCCCAACAATTATACCAACCTGATGAAAGCAGGACTTTCATCCTTGCCTGGAAGAAAGCTTGGTTGAATATATAAAGTCATTTCATTTCAAACAGAACTAGTAGTTCCCTAAAAGTCAATTGGAAAAATGCCCTCACCTCATTTAGCACATGAAGTGAATCTGTACACAATCAAACAGAATGAAACGATGTCCTGCATACATTGCATCAACCAATCTGTGATAGAATCAGTGTGTCCCACCACAGGGGCCTCATCAGGCACCTCTATACCCACAGAACTAGAGTGGAAGCAGGTCATCCTCAATCCTGAGAGAATACCAGTGAAGAATTGTTCACCCCCACTCAGGAAAGCATTGGCATAAAAATTGTTCCCTAGTATGTGTAGGGTTGTTTTAACTTTAATCTCATCTATTGGTTGTAAAGTTGCTTAATCACTAAATAATGTTTTTGTGGTTAGCAGTGTTGAGGATTGTGCAATAAAGTGACAAAACTCAGTGCAGACAGTGAAAACTCAGAATCACAGCTCAAACACCATTATGAGTAATTTGGGTAGCATGGAAGATTGAAGATTATATTAGAGGGCCTACTATTTGAGGGATTATTGTTCTGGACTGTGAAATGGAATTTGCTAATTTTTAACGGAACTTGTTAATACTATTGACGTGGATTGAGACCATTCGAGACCCTGGACATGGAATCCAATGTCCAAGAAAGCCTTGCCATGTTCAGCAGCATGCTCCAAACAGACACTCACATAAACAGAGAAGTCTTGAGGGGCACTTCTAATTGATCCATGCGGAGAAATGGATTTTGGAATGTGCTCCAAGGTAAAGGCTGTAGGCCTGATCCAGACAGCAAGCTCGATGACAACAAAGCCTTGGGAGCCTTTAAATGGCCAACAGTTCCCAGGATGAACCTCCGGCTGATAGAGAGAACATAAACAAAAAAATTAGGAAAGATTCTCAGTTTAGTTAAAAAATACAGCGCGGAAACAGGAAATATTAACACTATCCCCTACACACTCGGGATATTTTTTTTAACATTTACCAAGCCAATTAACCTACAAACCTGTACGTCTTTGGAGAATGGGAGGAAACCGAAGATCCAGGAGCAAAACCACGCAGGTCATGGGGAGAACGTACAAACTCCGTACAGACAGCACCTATGAACTGGGTTCGAACTGGGTTCTCTGGCTCTGCAAGTGCTGTAAGGCAACAACTCTACCACTGTGCCGTTCACAATTCTCTACCCACAATTATCCCCCTTTCTTTCAACAGAACACTGATTCTTCCTAAAAGGACAGCAAAGATTTCGATTTTTGGACAAAATCCATGTGAGGATACGAGGTTACTTACAGAATAATGAAAGGCATAGAGTGGATGTGGAAAGGACGTTTCCACTGGTGGGAGAGTCTAGGACCAGAGGTCATAGCCTCAGAATTAAACGGTGCGCCTTTAGAAAGGGGGTGAGGAGGAACTTCATTGCCACAGAGGGCTGTGGAGTTCAAGTCAGTGGATACTTTCAGGGCTGCCAACTCTCACGCTTTGAGCGTGAGACTCATGCATTTTGACAAATTCTCACGCTGATCACAAATTTCTCACGCTCTGTCGTGAAATATTCGGTGATCAACAAGAATTTAAATTGTATGGGTCGCGGGTGGGGTCGGGGCGGAGGGAGGGATGATAGCAGCAGCAGGGGCAGTGTGATCAAATGCAACCCAAAATATGCTTTCTCCGATTTCCTCTAAATCTTTCTTTGCTTAAAAACTTATACCCTCTGGATTTAGGCTCCTCTGTAAACTACAGGCAAAAGCTGGCAAATGGGATTAGTTGTACGGGTATTTGATGGCTGACCTGGACGTGTTAGGCACAAAGGGTCTGGTTCTCTGCTATATGACTCCATAAGTGGAATAAAAAAATCTAAACTCAATTGAAGATTTGACAAACACACTGACAATCTACATTCAGGTGAGAGGAATGGGGAGCATAACGCATTGTAGTTTGGTTAAAGCAGATGGAAGGAGCCCACTTTTACTTCAGGAATTATATTTTTGCTATGGAGGGACCACATCAAAAGTGCAGCAGATTGACTGTAGGGATGGCAGGGCTGACGTCTGAAGAGCAATCTGGTCAATATTCACTGGGGTTTGGAAGGAATGATAATCTTATAGAAACCTAGACAATTTAGAAGTTCTAACAGGACTGGGAAGATTAGAGGTAAGATGTTCCTGATGCTGGGGAGATTCAGGACCAGTTTCACAGTGCAAGGATAAGGCGAGGTCATATAAAACTCAGAGGGGGAGAAATCTCTTCATCCAGAGCAGTGAACTACCACCTCCAGTTTAAATTCCATTTGGAATATTTTGGAGGACCAAGAAACCAAGAACCAATTCTCTATCATGGAATACAATTGAAATCAGATCGTTCAATATACTCATTTGTTAAATATTGTTTTTGTAGCTAGAGGGACCAAGAGGTATGGGGAGAAAGGTATGGGGAGTCCTCCAACTGAGGATCAATTTGGATGATCAGCCATGATCACACTGAGGGGTTGAGTGGATTTGAAGGGCCACATTGCTTACTCCTGTTCATAATTTCCATGTTTCTATTCCATATTTTCACACAGAGAGTGGTGAATCTCTGGAACTCTCTGCCACAGAGGGTAGTTGAGGCCAGTTCATTGGCTATATTTAAGAGGGAGTTAGATGTGGCCCTTGTGGCCAAGGGGATCAGAGGGTATGGAGAGAAGGCAGGTACGGGATACTGAGTTGGATGATCAGCCATGATCATATTGAATGGCGGGGCAGGCTCGAAGGGCCGAATGGCCTACTCCTGCACCTCATTTCTATGTTTCTATTCTATATCCCAGAACTGTGGTACTGAACAAGCACGCATGATGGGCTTATACATGACTTTTTTTTTAACATATATATCAATACCTTGCACTCTTATGACTGGGAAGAACTGTTATGCAGACGTAGAATGTTCACATAAACCTGGGGAAAGCAGAAGACACACACTAGTTGTGGTGCCCCCAACAGAAAATCTTGAAGTTGTGGACCTATAGCGTCTCTGCACCTTTCTGCCTCTAGGAGAGGATTCAAAGGTCACTGCTATCAAGACAGAAGGGAGCAGCAGCACAAGGATTATATACCTGAATGACAGCTCTGGGTGAGTGAGATTGATACCACAGTGGAATGCCAAAGAGACTATGAATAGTCTTGGTCTCTAACGTCTCTGTGCAGCGCGTGTGGATCACAGTGCCACCTAACAAGAGAAAAAATAATCAGAATCATATCACTGAATGGACAAAGTTAATCATGAATCCTTCAAGAAATATGCAGGTTTGTAGAGAACTGGTTCTGGACTCGTCCAACATTGGGAACATTTTTCCTGCTTCTAGCTTCGCCAGTCCTTTTTTAATTTTATATGTTTCTATAAGATCTCCCCTCATCCTTTGTAACTCCAGTGAATACAAGCCTAGTCTTTTCAATCTTTCCTGATATGACAGTCCCGCCATCCCAGGGATCAATCTCATGAACCTACTCTGCACTGCCTCAATCACAAGGATGTCCTTCCTCAAATTAGACCAAAACTGTACACAATACTCCAGAGCCCTATACAACTGCTAGGATCCCATTCCAGTCTACCCTGGCTAGCTCCTCTCTCATTCCTTCGTTGTCCCATTTGTTCAACTACATCACTGGCAGTTCCGATTTAACCTTCTCCTTCTCAAATTGCAGATTAAAACTAATATTATGATCACTACCTCCAAGCGGCTCCTTTACCTCGAGTTCTCTTATCAAATTTGGTTCATTGGACAACTCTAAATCCAGAATTGCCTTTTCTCTGGTCGGCTCCATTACAAGCTGCTCTAAGAATCCATCTCGGAGGCACTCTCCAAACTCTCTTTCTTGGGGTCCTGAACCAACCTGATTTTCCCAGTCTACCTGCATATTGAAATCCTCCATCGCCACAGTGGCATTACTTTTGCTACACGCCAGTTTTAACTCCTGCTGCAACTTTCACCCTACATCCGGGCTACTATTTGGGGTCTGTATATAACACCAATTAGTATATTCTTGCCTTTACAGTTCCTCAACTCAATCCACAGTGACTACCTCATCAGCCCCTATGTCTTCCCTCATAAGGGACTGAATTCCATCCCTCATCAGCAGAGCTACCCCACCCCCCACCCACTTACATGTCCTTTCTATAGGATGTATAACCTTGAATATTAGGTTCCCAGGCCCGATCCTCCTGCAGCCACCTCAGTAATCCCCACAATGATCTTGACTATCCCATTTTACACCCCCTCCCCCCTTATTCACTTTAAAACCACCCGTGTAGCAGTGGCAAACCTGCGTGCCAGAATGTTGGTCCCCCACCTGTTAAGAACTTTCCAATTTGTCCAAGAACTCAACACATCCAGCACAACAGCAGAAATAATTTAATGTTATAATCGCAACCGGAGGTTGCAGTTTGTGGAAGGTACCTGCAACCTCCGGCAACCACCATCAACTAGCATCGCAACCAGCTTAGACTAAAAAATTACCGATTTTTAAAACGGCAACCTATTTTTAGTCGCGGCCGGTTTTTAATTTTTTGAAATAATCACCGGAATATAGAAGAAGCGGAAACCACTTTCGACCATTAAGAAGACTGACAAAAACCTCCGGGAACCTCACGGAAACCTTGGGTGGGGCTCAAAGTCTCCAGAGGTTTCCATTCAGGTTTCCTAAGTGCTTACTCATCCCATCTGACTGGACATAGTCTGCATCCCTCTACTCCCTGTCTGTACATGTATCTGTCCAAATGCCTTTTAAAGATTACTATTGTATCTGCTTCCACCACCTCCCCCGACAGCAAACCTACAGCTGTGCAAGAAACACCTGCCTCCCACATCTCCTTTAAACATCTCCCCCTCTCACCTTAACTCGATGCCCTCGCGTATTTGACATTTCCACCCTGGGGAAAAGACTGCCGACTCCATCTATATATCTCTCATAATTTTATACACTTCTATCAGGTCTCGTCTCAGCCTCTGACGCTCCAGCAAAAAAAATCTGTTTGTCCAACCTCCCCTTATATTCTATTCTAGCATTTTGTCTAATCCAGGCAGTATCCTGGTCATTCTGCAGATGGCAGAAACCTAAAGCAGATCTTCAGTTTTCTAAACAATTCCAATTAAATCCAATGTTAGCTTGAGAAGACCCAAGCTTCTATCCACATTTCAAACCATGAGCTTGTCTTCTTTTCTTGCACTTCTACAGGTGTTTAGGATTTCATTCGTCTGCCACTAGTTGCATCTCCACCGATCCAGCTGGTATCGACGTTCATCTCAAATGTCTCCTGGTCTCCAGTCTACCTATTTTGTTCTCACTTTCTCTGCAACTTAAACTTTGCTTCAAGGAATAAAACTGGCTAACCAACAGAAGAGCACAGCACAGGGCAGCACAGTGACGGATCAGTAGATCTCCTGCCTGACAACACCAGAGATTTGGGTTTGATCCTGACTACGGGTGCTGTCTGTACGCAGTTTGTACATTCTCCCTGTGACCGCATGTGTTTTCTCCCGTTTCCTCCCACACTCCAAAGATGTACAGGCTTGTAGGTTAATTGTAAATTGTAAAATTGGCCAGTGGGCAGAATAAGATCCACCTTTTCTTCATACGCATTAAATGACTTTGAGTTCCAGATTTGCAGATGATACTGTGAGCTGGGGATATTAATGGAATTCGAAGCAAATACAGAATAGGGTTTGAACAGGCTGGTTACAGCTCTAAATCAAATGTGAAATATTTCATTTTGGGAGGAGGAATAAGGCAATGTAAACTAGAGGGCACAATTCTAAAAGGAGTGAAGACACAACAGTGTCTCTGGAATGGGTGACGCTTCGGGTTGAGACGCTTCATCAGACCTTCACATCCTTCTTACACACGTGGGTGATATATGTGCCTAGTTTACTGAAAGAAGGAAGTTTAGGATGTTGTTTAAAAACTCCTGTACTTTATAAATAACGGCTCAGGGTACAAGAGCAAAGAAGTGATGGGGGAACTTTGTAAAACACAGGCTTGGCCACAGCTGGAGTAGTGCATCCAGTCCTGGCTGCCTTGCCCTCAGAAAGGCATGAAGCTTCGGAGAGAGAGCACAAGAGATTAACCAATGTGTTTGCAGGGATGGTGGAGCAGTAGACAGAATGAAGATGGCCGATGGTGCCCCAGGGCAATGCCATCCAACCGATGGCTCAGCCTTTAAATGAGTTGTGGCTGGCGCAACATCAAGCAGTTACAAGTTAAATGAACATTCTGCAGTGTGAACCTCAGCAGCTCTGGGGAAACGTGTACTGTGAACATAGATTTGTACTTGCCTATTCAGGACGTATCGCCCAGTGTGAAAGAGCACCCCATTCCTTGGGAACAAGTCAGACATGACTAAAGTGCCAGCCCACACAACACGCTTTCAGTCTGTTACATTCACAGTTTTACTTGGCCCGGGCTTTTATCTGATACTTACCAGCAGATTCCAGTGCATAATCCACCAATCCAACCCTGTCAGCGCTGTACAGTTTCAGGGCTTGCTCCACAATGCTTTCCACTTCCTACCAACGGAAAAATTAACAATAATCTGGGATAAGAAGTGGGCAGTAGAGTGCAACAGAGTGCAGAGCCCACACACATACAGAAACCAGACGTGCAATGCTCCCTTCAACAGTTCCCACAAAATGTTCACTCTTATCCATTCCCATAATCTGGAATTAGCAAGGTCTAATAAAAGTGAGCAATGGAGAGCCCAAGTATACTGCATAGAAGGCGGCAGGATCATGTGATTAGGTCAATAATTATTAAAGTACATTGACATGGATAGGACAGGTTTGGAGGGATATGGGTCAAACGCAGGCAGGTGGGACTAGTGTAGCTGTTGGCCGATGTAGACTTATGCAATATTCCATTCAGTTTGACATTGCCTTACTACCTGTCCTTCACAGAAAGGTTCCTGAAGAAAACTACCTTTGACCACAAGTGACCAACGTAGAACGAGCTACAGGCACTGTGGGAGAAGGACTCGATGGATCCCATCAGATGGCTCCCCAATCAGAGGAACTTGCCAACAGTAGTGTGAGGAACCTCCTGTGTGGCACATTCCTGGGTGCGAGAGTATGTGGTGTGTGGGACACTCTGAAGGTCAGTGCAGTCACCGCAGAGGCTGTAGGGAAGTGGCCTTGGTCTAAGGTCCAGCCACCACTAGACACTGAGGGACTCTCAGACACTTCATGGGAGCACTGTTTAAGGATGTGGTGTTCATTGACACATTGCAAGCAAAAGTGCTGAATTGATGGAACATAGAGCAAGACATGCCCCAATTTCATTAACTGTATATTATGAATAAATTACTTTTCTGAAATACAATAGTCTGTTGCAGGGTTAGAGCCACTGGCTGCTTGCATGCTTGTACCTTAATAATCCCTACTCTGACAGTTGCCGAGTGTGCCTTCATTGCCAGACCAGGATATAGTGAATCATCTGATCGGATCTTCTTCTCCAAGCCAGCAAGGAGGGCCTCAAGTTCCTGCTGATGCACCAGCTGTGCTGTCAGAGGTTCCCTGGTGCTGTCTTGTGAGGAACCAAACAGCAGCTTGTTGACAAGTGGGAGCAATGCCTTCTCCTTCTAAACACACAAGAGCAGGATAGTCAGTGCTCCTCCTTATAAACATTGAAATCAATGCAAAGCAGTATCTTTGTCATCGTAAAAAAATATTATTTTACAATTGTTGATCCTTTGGTGAGGGAGACAAGGCAAGGGAATACATTATAGCTGAAAGGATACTGAACCGTGGTGGGGAACAGAAATATCTTCGAGAGCTTGTTGTGTAGGAAGGAAATGCAGCTGCTGGTTTACACTGAAGATAGACACACAATGCTGGAGTTATTCAGCGGTTTGTGTCTATCTGATGTTCCAGAGATGCTGTCCGTCCCACTGAGTTACTCCAGCATTTTGTGTCTATCTTTGGAGAGCTTGTTCATGGGTCTTTGAAGGCAGAGAGACATTTATCTTGGAACTGTGGAAAACGTTAGCTCAGAAGTACCTGTAACATTGTGTGGATTCTGGTTGCCATTCTACAGGATTGATGGGAGTGCACTAGAGAGGCACAAGAAAGGTTTACGACATTGGCACGACTGGAGAAGAAAGGTTGCAAGGAGAGTCGCCAGGAACTGCAGCAGGTAGATTGTTTGAGTGGTTATAATATTATAGAAAAAGAGACAAAATGCTGGAGGAACTCAGCGGGACAGGCAGCATCTCTGGAGAGAAGGAATGGATCATGTTTCGGATTGAGACCCTTCTTCAGACGTCTCATCCCGAAATGTCATCCATTCCTCCCCCCCTAGAGATGCTGCCTGTCTCGCGCTGATGTCTATCTGTGGTGTAAACCAGCATCTGCAGTTCCTTCCTCCACATAAGGTTATGATATTCTGACTGGTCCATTCAGAGTAAACAAGGTAACCATCTTTCCTACACAAAATTGGAAATGTAATTCATTTGGCACAAGGGTTTGATGCAATTAGTACAGTGGGCCAAGGGTTCACTGCCTGAATGGCTGTTGGAAGCAGATCTCACATTTACTGGGCACCTGGACCAGCAGGAGAAGAGGCTGTGAGTGAGATTCACCTGGCCTCCCAGCACGTAAAACAGAAGCTGGGAACTATAGGTCAATTGACAGGTACATGGATAGGACAGGTTTGGAGGCAAATGGACCAAACGCAGGCAGGTGGGACTAGTGCAGCTGGGACATGTTGGCAGGTGTGGGCGAGTTGGGCCGAAGCGTCTGTTTCCACACTGTATCACTCTATGATTCTAATTCATCCAGCACTCATAGTTCGCAAGAGGAAATAACTAATCATTTGGTGAGCTGAATCTAATCAAATGCAGCCGACATGGTTTAATGAAAATCATGTGTGACAAAACTTGACAGGATGTGATAGGGAGTTGATAAGGGAAACCTGTAAATGTAGCAGGAAGGAACTGTAAATGCTGGTTTAAACCAAAGATAGACACAATACGCTGGAGTAACTTAGTGGCTCAGATAGCATCTCTGGAGAAAAGGAATTTTCTATTTGTTTTCTCCAGCGATGCTGTCTGACCCGCTGCGTTACTCCAGCTTTTTGTGTCTATCTCCTGGAAATGTAGTGTGTATTTTGATCTCCAAAAGGCATTTACCACATATGAGGCTGCTGCAAAAAAATTAAGAGCCCAAGATATTGGAGGACGTGTGCTAACATGGACTGAAAGGTGGCAGTCATATAGGGAAAAAAAATAGAATAAATGCATGAAAACTGTTGATGGAATATATCTGAAAAACAAAATGCTGGGAGCACTCGGGTCAGGCTGCATCTGTAGCCAGAGAAACAGAATTCATGTTTCAAGTCAAAGACCCTTCGTCAGAACTGGGGAGGCGACAAAATAAACTTGTAAAGCTGCACAGGTGGGTGGATGGCTCTGATAGTGTAAGACCAGGTGACCATGGTGATAAGCTGCAAGTAAAGCTATCTGGTCAAGGAGTGAATAGGAGACGTTAGGTGATAAGATAAATAGACAAAAGATCATAGCAGTTGCAAAATGCAGAGCAAGAAGACATGTCTAACAAGGAACGGCAGATGCTGGATTAAACCGAAGATAGACAACGGGACAGGCTGCATCTCTGGAGAGAAGGAATAGGTGATGTTTCAGGTGGAGACACTTTTCAAACAAGACATGTCTGGCAGGTCAACGTGCACATGCCCTCCACTATTGGATATTTTAAAATACAATCCAACCCTATTATCACAAATGGACAACTGATACTAACAGAGGAATCAAGTCACCCAAGATTATCAAATCTAGTTCAAGCCCAGAGGACTGCCATGAGCCCAAATGGAAGATGAGATGCCATTCCTCAAAATTACTTGAGCCTCATTGCAACAGCGCAGGAAGTCACAGACTGTTCGGTCACTCCTACATCCAAGAGTCAGAATGAGATAACAGGAAGCTCAGGAGTGCCCCGTGGATCGAATACAGGTGCTCTGCAAAGTAGAAACCCAATGTCTGTTTGATTTCTCCAATGTAGAGGAGACCACATTGTGAACACAGGGAAAGGAGCAGAGGGGGAAAAGGAGAGACAATGAGAGAAAGGGAAGAACGCAGTAGAGAGGGAGAGTTGAGTGTTAGAGAAGGGGAGGGAAGAGGGGAAGTTACTTTCCACACTTTCCACTTCACCTCAATCTCTTTGATCATCTCCAAGGAAGGAGAAATGCTAAGTTTTGGCCTTTTACAGTTAAATACAAACTATTTGGGAAAACTTACATCAGTTATACTTTTCACACTGCTTTCCATTGCTCGCATGCTGGAGTCCATGTCCTTGTTTACCGCACGTGCAGCCTGCAGCTCCAGCCGTGTTTGGCCGAGCTGCTCCTCCAGCAGCGCCAGTGCAGTCAGTAGCTGCTTCTGTTCATCCGTCAACCTATAATAATAATAATAAATATAATTTTATTCGCCAAGTTTGTATACATACAAGGAACTTGCCTTGGTGCTTTGCTTGCAAGGATAAAAACATGATATACAGTAGAAAATTAAAAATAAAACATTATAATTTAAACACGTGGAAATAAAGTACCAGAGTAAAAAGAGCCTGCAGACTTTTGGCTGTTGAGTAGAGCTACTGCTCGTGGAAAAATACTGTTTTTATGTCTGGCTATGGCCCAGACAAAATCTGTCCTATACAGGACAAAGCAAGCCACCAGAGTGCAGGAGCAGAGGCGGCACGGTGGTGCAGCAGTAGAGCTACGGCCTTACAGCGCCAGAGACCCGGGTTCAATCCTGACTACAGGTGTAAGGGTGATCGTTGGTCTGCACGGACTCGGTGGGCCGAAGGGCTTGTTTCCACGCTGTACCTCTAAACTAAAAACGACGTTGACCTGTTTCACGCAGCAACCGACGAAGCCCCTCCCCCCCCCCCCAAGGGGTCTTCTGCTGCTCCACTCCTGGCTGGAAACACTCTGTACCTTTCCACAGCAGATTCCATTTCCTTCACCTTCTGCAACAACATCTAGGAATAGAAATTTAAAAAAAGTTTTATTTTCAAGTTCGGAGGCTTTTTAATTCTACTCGCAGCTACTTTTTTTTTTCACAACATAAGTCAAATTTACAAATATATGTAAAGCAGAAGTCACTTTTCCATACTTCATATTTCCTAATGACATAGGCCATTTCAGCCCATCAAATCAATGCCAGCTCTCAGAGAATCCCAGTCCTTCACGAATTTTCTTTGAAATCTCACAAATTCTCATAATTTGCCCGCAGAATCCACCAACCAATATAAAGCAAACTTCACTGAACTGTAGCAGCTTAACACCCACAGGATGGGAAATGCAGGGAATTCTCTGCCCAAGTGGTTACGGAGACCAGTCCTTGAGACCAGCACAACACCGAGGTGACTGGCCTTGATATTATGGTGCCGCGATAAATGGTCTGACTGAGAGGTAGAGCAGCTGGGGGGCAGCACGGTGGTGCAGCGGTAGAGTTGCTGCCTCACAGCACCAGAGGCCCAGGTTCGATTCTGACTACGGGTGCTGTCTGTACAGAGTTTGTACGTTCTCCCCGTGACCTGCGTGGATTTTCTCCAGGTGCTCCGGCTTCCACCCACACTCCAAAGACGTACAGGTTTGTAGGCTAAATAGCTTAGTAAAATTGTAAATTGTCCCTAGTGTGTGCACGATGGTGGTAGTGTGTGTGGATCGCTGGACAGCGCAGACTTTCCACGCTGTATCTCAAAAACAAAACAAAAAAAAGACTAAAAGCAGCCATTTCAGGCAGAATGTGAAGGAAAACTTGCCATGCTAGGACCAGAGGCCTTAACCTCAGAATAAAAGGACATTCCTTTAGGAAGGAGATGAGGAGGAATTTCTTTAATCAGAATGTGGTGAATCTGTGGAATTCGCTGCCACAATAGGCTGTGGATCTTTTAAAGGAAAAGGTAGGTAGATTATTAATTAGTATGGGTGTCAGAGGTTATGGAGAGAAGGCAGAGGAATGGGGTTAAGAAGGTGAGATAGATCAGACATGATTGAATGGCGGAGTAGACTTGATGAGCCGAAAGGCCTAATTCAGCTCCTATCACTTATGAACCATGACTCCCTGTGCCCTCTCTACCCCTTCTCCCACACCAGCACCAGCTCCAGCTCTCTCTTCCCGCACCCACCTTGGTATTGCAACCAACTGCCCGCAGCGCTGGCTCCGTCCGCTCCTCATGCATCTGCTGGATGGCGGCGATGTCAGCCTGGAAGCAAACACACGCAGCGTTACAGTCTCACCAGGGGCACGCACCCACCCCACCTCTGTCCAACACACAGTGAGAGTCTTTGTAGAGAGAGAAAACCAAATGTGTGCAGATTGGTAGGTTAATTGGCCGGTGTAAATTGCCTCTTCCATGTCGGCAAGTGGAGAATCTGGGGGGGGGAGGGGATTGAAGACAATATGGAAAGAATAAAGTTCAGTTTAGTTTATTGTCACCTGTACAGTGAAAAGCATTTGTGGCATGCTATCCAGTCAGCAGAAAGGCAATACATGATTACAATCGGGGCATTTACAGTGTATAGATACATGATAAGAGAATAACGTTCAGTGCAAGGTAAAGATAGTAAAATCCGATTAAAGATAGTCCGAGGGTCACCAATGAGGTAGATCGTTGTTCAGGACTGCTCTCTAGTTGTGGTAAACTTATTCAGTTGCCAGATAATAAATGGATTAGATTAGTGCAAATGGGTGATCGATGGTCAGCGTGGACTCAGTGGGTCAAAGGGCCTGTTTCCATGCCATCTCTCTCAATGACTACCAGGCAGGTTAAGCAACAGGTTAACTAACAACTGGATTTCCTTCTGTGTCAATCAAGGCTCTGCTCACCCCCCTACGTACAGACTCTACACATCACTGCCAGGTAGGGGTGGAGGAAGAGGCCAAGCTGCCAGCATCTGACACTCACCTGCACCCTCTCCAGCGACTCGAAGGGCAGCATGTTCCGAAGCTCATCCAGTCTCTGAAGGGTTACCTTGCCCAGCAGCTTGATGATGTGGGCTGGTGTCAGTGGGGGAGGGAGGCGTATGGTTTCAGACGATCCACCGCCCCAGTCCAGCCAAGCCCGGAAGTCAGCGGTCAGCAACTCCAGCTCCTTCTCCATTCTCTGCACACGCACCTGCAGGCCAGCCTAGGAACAGAGCAAGACAGTCAGCTTGGGCAGTATGGTGGCGCAGTGGTAGCAGGGTGGAAATGTCAAAGACCAGAGGCATAGCTTTACGATGAGAGGGATAAAGTATAAAAGTGATTGATTTTTTATACCAGGTGGATGCCTGGAACAGGCTCTGCCAGGATAGGCGGTGGAGGCAGATACGATAGAGGCATTTTGATAGTCGTATGGACATGCACGGAATGGCGGGATATGGATTGTGTGCAGGTAAGCAAGATTAGTCATCTTTGCATCATGTTCCACATTGACATTGGAGGCTGAAAGGCTATTCCCCTGCTGCTCCTTCCTCCCACCCACATTTCCAGCACTCCTCTGCCTTTCATGTCTGCTCACCCATTCCCCCACTGGCCATGGGAAAGCTTTGATCAACATTTCTCCAGTGACCGCCCGGTGCTCAGGTTCAAGTCGTCCCAGCAACAACACTTACGGGCGGCAGGAAGGTCAAATCCCACCTGTGTGTGCGTGTGCGTGTGCGTGTGTGTGTGTGTGTGTGTGATTAAACACTGCCTTGTCCCTGGGTGGCAGCTCTGGGCAACACCTCCCAACCACAGCCACAAAGCTGCAAGTCTCACTGCTCTTTCTGCCTGGGGATTGTGTGCAGTTTAGTTTAGTTTAGAGATACAGCAAGGAAACAGGCCCTTTGGCCCACCGGGTCCACACCGACCAGCGATCCCCATGCACTATCTCGTAGAAATCCCATGTGTATGTCTTTGGAATGTGGGAGGAAACCGAAGATCTCGGAGAAATCCCATGTGGTCTCCAAGAGAATACAAACTTCGTACAGTCAGCACCCGGTATCAGCATTGAACCCGGGTCTCTGGTGCTGCAAGCGCTGTAAGGCAGTAGCTCTACCACTATGCCACTGAGCCGTCCTTGATTCCACATTTACTGACCGGAGTAGACATCTATACCATGTGCGGTAACCGTCAAATGACAAAGATTATCCCGAGAATGCTTTAGATCTAAATAAGTATGTTTGGCCCATGGATTTTTCTCACGAGGGAGGTGAGCTGGCCACACAGAAGCGGGCAGCTAACGAATGGTGTGCAAACCACACACACGGGTTTGGAGCTCAAAGCTGCACAGCATAGCTAGTGTCGAGAAACCAGCTAGCAAGCTGTCAGAATGCATAGGAGGGAACTACAGATGCTGGTTTAAACCGAAGATAGACACAAAAACTGGAGTAACTCAGCGAGTCAAGTAGCATCTCCGGAGAGAAAGAATAGGTGATGTTTCGGGACGAGACCTTCCAGAAATGTCACCTATTCCTTTTCTCCAGTGAATCAGTCTGACCTGCTGAGTTACTCCAGCATTTAATGTGTAGCAAGTCTGTGCAGTTGAGCAGTGGGCGGTTCAGTGGTGTTGGGAACTTGGATAACTGCAGTATGGGTCCTTGCTGCTGATCTGGAAGCACAGGGCTCAGGTCTGCAGAATCATACAACACGGAGACAGGCCCTTCCGCCCAACATCGAAGCCGACCAAGTTACCTCACAGTGCCAGAGATCTGGGTTTGACCCAGACCTTGGGTGCTCTCTTGTGTATATTCTCCCTATGACCGTGGGAGTTTCCCCTGGTTGCTCCGGTTTCCTCCCACATCCGAGGGGCGACACGGTGACTCTTGCTGTCTTCCACGCCAGAGACCTGGGTTCGATCCTGACTACGGGTGCTGTCTGTACAGAGTTTGTACCTTCTCCCCGTGATCTGCATGGGTTTACTCCAAGATCTTTGGTTTCCTGCCACACTCCAAAGACGTACAGGTTTGTTGGTTAATTGGCTTGGTATAAATGTAACATTGTCCCTGGTGTGTGTCGAGTAGTGTTAATGTGTGAACATCGCTGGTCAGTGCGGACTCGATGGGCCAAAGGGCCGGCTTCTATGCTCTATCTCTAAACTAAACTGAACCGGCAGCTTTGTACTTCATTCAGAAATCAGTTAGGGCAGTCTGGAGTGGGATTCAGAGGGTGAATTCAAGGAGGTGCACTGTCCCTGCTGTCATTCTTGGGTACTCTCTCTCTCTCCGGGGTTTAAATCACTGTCAAAACATGGGGGTGGGGGTGGGACACAAAACAAGGTAGCTACGGGCATGCGCGCGTACACACAATTCACACACATGGAGCCACGTGCATGCCCCGCACACACACACACACACACACACAAGGCTTCAGCCGTGGGGGCCATGTGGACGGTAACATTGGGAGCTGACCTGGTTGGTGACCGACTCTGAAGTCCAGCAACAGCAGCTTCATTCACCCCGAATCGTGGGGCTTGAATTGGCCCGTTTGCGGGGCCTTTCATCACCCAGCGCGGCTTAAAATCGGCCGGCGGGGGCTTCAACATCGGGAGCCTCAATCGCCTTGATGCAGCAGATTGATTTTAAGCCGAGCCGGGCGATGAAAGGCCCCACGTATCGGCCAATTCAGCCCTGAGAAAACGTCTGATACCCGCTTGAATCTTTCAAAAGCAACAATGTGATAAATAACACTTAAACAAATAAAACTGAAACAAATAAAGGCAAACCGAACCACCCTCGGACGGGCAAAGAGACAGAGATATGGGAAAGAAAATACTAAATACCGTGTTACCTGAATGAAGGCCCTACTTGCAAGCGAGCCAGGAAACCCGTTTGAACCGTTTAAATCTTTCCCATCCACCAATACATCCAATTAGTTCAAATGGTAACTGTACCCGCATCAGACAGCTTTAAGAAATTCTCCGTGAATACCTTCAGTAATACTTGAAGGTCAAAACACAATTGGTGACACATCGTGTTAATACAATGTTATTAGAGACAATTAACAAGCGCTTAACAGTGACATCCCCACTGTCTCGCGGAAAGCAGAGATTTTATTAGATTTTTTTTACCGAATTTCAAAATCCAAATGACAAAACATGGGGGTGGGTGATTGTCCCCCACCTCGCAAAACATGGGGGCTGTGCCCTCCACCCCTACGGGATTTCCTCCCATGCTCTCTCCCACCCTTCCCTTTCAGATCTGCGAAGCACTTGCCACTAGCTGCACTAGTGCTGCAGCCAATTCACATGCCATTCCCACTGCAAGCATCAGCTGCATCAGGAGGACAGGCCTCCAGTGTAAGAGAACGTGCAACTAGACAAAGGCACAGTGAGAAGCCGGGAGGGATGGCTGATTGAAGCCCATGCACAACAAGGAGGGAGGGTCAGCCAAATGTACTTGGTTTTGTGATTGGCAAGAGGGATGGTCTATTATAGTGTATTGGCAAAGAGGACAGCCTGTTCTGATCGACAGGATGGCCGATTAAGTCAGACTTGGCCGTGGAAGGACGAAGAACAACTTCTAATCTACTAAAACCCACACATGGAATTTTAAAAATGCATTAGAAGCTCCTACTGCTGTGGAAGAGTTTCAGTGAATGCCAAGATCCACCAGGGACACTGGTTTCTGACACTCTGAAAAGACAATTGGACAGAAATATTGACAAAGGGTTTAGAGGACTGTGGGTCAAATGAGCAGTTTGCCAACTTGCTTGGCAAGGCCATAAGTGATAGGAGCAGAATTACACCATTCAGCCCATCTACTCCGCCATTCAATCATGGCTGATCTATCCCTCCTAACCCCATTCTCCTGCCTTCTCCCCATAACCCCAGACACCCGGAATGCTCAGGGGCAGCCATGCCCTGCGGAGGGCTCCAGGAGGAAGAGCGAGTGTGTAGGAGGATGGGACGGTCAGGGGCTCACCTGAGTGCTTTCCAGCGCGCCCAGCTTCTCGGGACGAGACCAGATACCTCTGGATGCCATCAAGAGGCCAACACCTGCGGAGGCAGAAAGGTTGCACTGAAGCAAGCAACATTCAAGGTATGCAGTCGCTTCAGTCCGCTCACTGCACTCAGTCTGCCTGGACCTACCTGATCTCCCGGTTGCCAAACACTTTAATTCCCCTTCCCATTCCCACACTTAACCTTTCTGTCCTAAGAGTGAGGCCAAACACAAATTGGAGAAACAACATCTCATATGTTGCTTGGGCAGCTTAAAACCCAATGGTATGAATATTGATTTCTACAAGTTGATGTAAACCTTGCATTCCCTCTCTCTCCATCCCTCCCCCACCCAAGTTATACCAGCTTCAAAGTCAACTTGATGACACATTGTTTGTAGTCTTTCTCACCCAACAAACAGCTAACAACAGCCTGTTTCTTTTATCATTGTTACTTTTTTGCATATCTTTCATTCATTTGTTCTACATCTCTCTACATCACTGTCTATATCTCTCATTTCCCTTTCCCCCGACTCTCAGTCTGAAGAAGAGTCTCGACCCAAAACGTCATCTATTTCTTTTCTCCAGAGTTGCTGTCTGACCCGCTGAGTTACTCCAGCATTTTGTGTCTATCTTCGGTGTAAACCAGCATCTGCAGTTCCTTCCCACACATTAACCTTTGCTTTTTACCACAAATCAAATTTTGGTTCCAATGGACCACTCACTTTTTAACCAACCTGCCAAATGGGGCCTTACCAAAAACCTCACTGAAAACCATAGTCTCCATGAAACATGCTGGCCTTATCAATTCTTTGTCACCAACTCAAACAATGTAACCATCAGTCAGACAGAGCCTTCCTGCAAGAACTCCATCCTGACGACCTCTCCTTAACTCAACTTTTAGACAATAGACAATAGGTGCAGGAGTAGGCCATTCGAGCCAGCACCGCCATTCAATATGATCATGGCTGATCATCCACAATTAGTACCCCGTTCCTGCCTTCTCACCATATCCACTGACTCCGCTATCTTTAAGAGCTCTATCTAACTCTCTTGAAAGCATCCAGAGAATTGGCATCCACTAGCAAGAATGTCCTTCCTCAAATTTGGAGACCAAAACTGCACACAATACTCCAGGTGTGGTCTCACTAGGGCCCCATGCAGAAGGAACTCTTTGCTCCTATACCCAACTCCTCTTGTTATGAAGGCCAACATGCCATTAGCTTTCTTCACTGCCTGCTGTACCTGCATGCTTACTCTCAGTTCTATAAAACATTCACCTCTAAATTAATTTTATATACCATTTAGAATCTATTCCAATAATTTGTCCTCCACAGGTTAAGCAAATTGGCCTGTAATTATTTGGGCTCTCCCATGCTCCCTTTTTAAACAACCGTATGTTAGTAATCTAATCCTCCAGTATTACTCCTGCAGTGAGGAAGATTCAAAATATCACGGTCTGAGCATCTATAATTTCTTCCCTGGCTCCCTTCAACATCCTGGGATACATTTCATCCGAGCCTGGTGAGTTACCCATTGACTAAAATGACCGACCCTTGATGCCTCCCCTTATTCTCTGCACATCCCACACAATATTTCACATTTGTTTACTGTAACAATATTATCCCCCTCGTATGAATAGCTACAACTAATCACGATTCACCTCCGGGGAATTGAAATCCAATAACATTGTCCTTGCACATTTACACTTGCTGGAACTTTGCTTATGAACTTGTTCTCTCTCACACCCTTATTTGGGGTCAACAGTGCACTCACAAGTCAGCAATTGCCCATTTTCATCTTACATTCGACATTGACGACTTTTTAACATATCATCCCTTCTGAAGATAGTCGCAAATGCTGAAATAAGCTCAGCGGGACAGGCAGCATCTCTAGAGAGAAGGAATGGGTGACGTTTCGGGTCAAGACCCTTCTTCGATTTAAACCAGCAGCTGCAGTTCCTTCCTACACATATCATCTCTTTCACAGTTTACAACGTTTCATTAACTAGTAATGTCATCCCTCAGTCTCCCTTCTCCATAATGAGCAGCTCAGAACAAAATCAGAGTGAAAGCAAGTCATCCTCCAACATAGAACAGCACAGGAACAGGACCTTCGGCCTAATGTCTGTGTCGAACATGATGCCAAGTTAAACTACTCTCCACCTGCATGTGATCCATTTCCCACCATTCCCTGCATATCCATGTGCCTATCTAAAATCTAAAACATTCTTAAACATCAACTATCGTATCTGCTTCCACCATTACCCCGGGAAGCACGTTCCAGACACCCACCACTCTTAAAAAACAACTTTGGGGCCATATCTCCTTTAAACGTCGCCACTCTCACCTGAAAGCTATGCCCTCTAGCCTTTGACATTTTCCCCTCGATGGAATCCTTGCTTCAAGTGGAGCCACACTCCTCCATTGGATTTTCCAGCCTTTCTTTCCTCTTCCTCCCAAACACTCACTAACTTCAAGCTCTCGTTCCCTGTTCTGCCCATCTTCCCCCCAAATCTTGGCTCAAATTTCCTTCTATACCAAACCATATCAACCCGTCCAAACGTCATTAACAAACCCATCGAGGAGATTGGTCCCAGCCTCGAGGTGCCACCTGCCCTCAGAACCAGTGCCAGTGCCCGAGTAATATACAGCCCTGCCTCCTACACCATCACTCCCCTACTCATCACCCACACTCCCTTCCCACACCTACAATCACTGTACCAGCTACTGGGAGCAATCTGGAGATTAGCATCTTTGCACGCGTTAGAACAGCGAGATTATCAAATACAAGCACCCTGATAATAGAATGGAAAGACAGAGATGTAACGCTGAGGCTTTATAAGACCACATTTGAAGTATTGTGAGCGGTTTTGGGCTCCACATCTGAAGGATATGCTGGTGTTGGAGAGAGTCCAGAGGAGGTTTACGAGAATGATCCCAGGAATGAGTGGGTTGACGTGTGATGAGCATTTGTAGGCACTGGGCCTGTACAATATAACACAACCTCAATTCAGCTGCTTGGACCTCACTCTCTAATTCCAATAAGAACCTTGGGCTCCGGATACTCAGTTTACACTATAAACTGGCCAGCGTTGTTCTGTCAAATACAGCCCAGGGCACACCCCAATCCCTCCCTCCACCTTTAATCCTTTACTCTCAACTTGACTGTTTCTCCTCATGCTTTGCCTCAACTGCTCGAACCCTCTGTGCAGATTTTCTCTTCATATTGCCCTGCAGACATCAATGATCGATGAAGAAATGGAGCAGGTCCTTACCCAGTAATGCCAGCAACACCAGCAGCATCCATTTCTTCACGTGAGGGACACACCTGGAGGGGAAACACACACATCAGCCAGATATTGAACCTAACCCCGTCTCAAGCAAGATGGACACAAAAAGCTGCCGTAACTCAGTGGGTCGGGCAGCATCTCTGGAGTCTGATGATGTCACCCATTCCTTCTCTCCAGAGACGCCGCCCGACCCGCTGAGTTTCTCTAGCTTCTTGTGTCTATCTTCAGTTTAAAACAGCATCTCCAGTTCCTTCCCACACACACGTTACAAGCAAATTGAATGCTCCCATCAAACAGACAGAATCAGGTCAATGATTATGGTCAAGAGATGGACAGACCCCTCCATGGACCCACGTTGCTGACAGACCTTCACTCCACACACCCAAAGCTCAGAGCCATGGTGACACTGATGCAAAGATTAGTCAACCTAGGGTACAGAATCAGAGGGGTGTATCTGGGGTAGAGTGTGGGCAAGCTATCTTGTAGTCCATGGCTCAGAGTCGAATGGCCTCCTTCTGCACCTATTTTTCTATGTTTTTTCTATGTTTCTAGTGGGTTTATCTGGGGTAGTACAAGTAGGTTGGCCTGTGGTGCGTTTACCTGGGGTACAATAAATGGGTTATCATTTTTTAAATTTAGTTTAAAGGCACAGCACAGAAACAAGCCCTTCGGCCCACTGAATCCGTACTGACCAACGATTCCTGCCCACTGACACTACCTTATACAGACTAGAGTCATAGAGTGATACAGTTTGGAAACAGGCCCTTCGGCCCAACTTGCCCACACCGACCAGCAATGTCCCAGCTACACTAGTCCCACTTGCCTGCGCTTAGTCCATATTCCTCCAAACCTGTCGTATTTATGTACCTATCTAACTGATTTTTAAAACGATGGGGTAGTCTCAACCTTAACTACCTCCTCTGGCAACTTGTTCCATACACCCCACCACCTTTTG
>NW_026576685.1:0-115000 GCF_028641065.1 Leucoraja erinaceus
TTCTCTGGAACGTTGAGGATTGTGCGGAGACTTGGTAGAAGTATATAAATTATGAAAGGCATTAGATAGGGTAGACAGTCAGAACCCTTTTCCCAGTGTGGAAATGTCCCACAGGGGTTTAGAGGGCATAGCTATGTGGGTGAGAGGGGGAAAGTTTAATGAGATGTGGTGGGGCACATTTTTTTTGGTACAGAAAGAGTGATGGGGGCTTGCATTTGTTGTTCTACATGGACTCCATGAATACAATCTGTGATCTGTCGTGGACCATCCACATTGATGGCAACACTCAAGGATGCACACCAATGCCTCTACTTCAAGTGGACACTGAAGAAGTTCAGCAAGTCTCCAGCGACTCTTCTACGGATGCACCACAGAAAGCACGCAGTTGGGCTGCATCACAGCTTGGTTTCAGACAGTTTGGCACAAACTGCAAGAAATAGCAGAGAGTTTATAGATGTAGCCCAGTCCGTCACACCAGACAAACCTCACAATTTATTCCATCTTCACTTCACGTTACCCTCGGAAAGCAGCAGCCAACATAATCAAAGACTTGTCCCCCGCCAGGTTTAATCCAAACTTCTCCCATCCGGCACAAGGCACAGAAGCTTGAAAGCGCACCCACCAGACTCAGGAACCGCTTCTTCCCCTCTGTTATCAGGCTTTGAATGGTCCATCCATAATCTATGGTACTTTTCGATTCACCTCTGCTCCATTGCAGACACTAGACTTTGTCTCTGGAACTGATGCACTACAATGCCGAGAACTATATCTTCTGCACTCTGTACCTTCCCCTTTGTTCTACCTGGTGTACTTGAGTTTGGGCGTGATTGTATTTATGTATTGTATTATCTGATTAATTTTAGTTTAGTTAAGAGATACACAGCGTGGAAACAGGCCCTTCAGCCCACGAGTTTGCACCAACCAGCGATCCCCACACACTAACACTATCCTACACACGCACATTAGGGACAATTTACAATTTTACTGAAGCCAATTAACCTACAAACCTGTACATCTTTGGAGTGTGGGGGAAACCAGAGTTCCTGGAGAAAAAACACACGATCACGAGGAGAACGTACAAACTCCACACAGACAAGCACCTGTAGCCATGATCGAACCCGGCTCTCTGGTGCCGTAAGGCAGCAACTCTACCGCTGAGCCAACGTACCACCCTGTTCTTTGTTGTACTGCTCTATGTTCTAATGCTGACACGCACTGCCCTGAGCACTTGTGCAAAAAGTACGCTGCACTGCTCACAGTTCAGAAGTGAATAGGAAGAGCCGGAGGAAGGAAAATAAGTGGTTAGGGGCAGGGAACTAATATTCTTTTCTCATTCCTAGTGACCATCAGAAAATCCCCCTGCAATAAATGACATTTTCTTTTTTTTTCACCGAGCACCATTTTTCATTCAGGGTATTACCCTGGGACTCTTTCGTGAAAATAAGTATTACTTTCTTGGTAGATTTGTGTCAACAAGTTTATTATTAGAGAATCAGGGATTTGTTTTGCAATGGGCACATTTATTTCTGCTGAATGTCTCGAGTCTGAGCTCACCGGTGAACAGTCCTCCGACCACTGGGTGGTGCAGTGGTTCAGCAGGTGGCGCTGTTGTGGGCAGGATTCGATCGGGATATCTGGCGCTGTCTGTGTGGAGTTTGCATGCTCTATCTGTGACCGAACATAGAAGAGAGCAGAAGAGAGAGAGTTTTACATTCTCCCCGTGACTTGCGTGGGTTTTCTCCGAGATCTTCACTTTCCTCCCACACTCCAAAGGCGTACAGGTTTGTCAGTTCATTGGCTTGGTATAAAAAAAAGTAAATTGTCCCTAGTGTGTGTAGATAGCTAATTTTTAGTTTAGTTTAGAGATACAGCACGGAAACAGGCCCTTTGGCCCACCGAGTCCGCGGCGACCAGCGATCCCTGCACACTAACACTATCCTACACACACTAGGGACAATTTACATTAATACCAAGCCAATTAATGTGCGTGGATCGCTGGTCAGCGCGAACTCGATGGGCCGAATGGCCAGATTCTGTGCTGTACTAAACTGAAGTAAAGTAAGTGTTAGTGGATCCAGGAGAGTGAGTGAGTGTGATGGGGCCGGGCAGCGGCTGGGGAGAGGGAAGGCCGTGTATGGCTCCTCTGGTTCAAGCTGTGCTGAAAGTGCTGGGAAAGTTTCCAGGAGATGAAGTCATCTTTCGGTTCTGTTGAAAAGCCGTCAACCTGAATCATTAACCGCTTCACTCCCGGCCTCACCTGATGTGTCTCTGCAGCATTTTCTGTATTCAATTTGAGTTGCTGCCTCACAGCGCCAGAGACCCGAGTTCCTGACTGTGGGTGCTGTCTGTATGGTGTTTAGTTTAGTTTAGAGATACAGCGTGGAAATGATCCCTCGTGTGTGTGTGTGTGTGTGTGTGTAGCTTAGTGTTAGTGTGCGGGGATCACTGGTCGCATGGACTCGGTGGGCTGAAGGAAATGTTTATACGCTGTATCACTAAACTAAACTAAAAAATAAACTTTGGTTTAGTTTATTATTGTCACGTTTACCAAGATACAATGCAAACTGTTTTTGTTATTCCATCAGCAGGAAGTCTATATGTGATTACAACCAAGCCGTCAGATGCAGGTACTGGATAAAGGGAATAATGTTTAGTGCAAGATAAAGTCCATTAAAGTCTGACTAAAGATAAGGAAGTTGAGATGTGTTGGACAGAACTACAGATGCTGGTTTAAACTGAAGACAGACACAAATAGCTGGAGTAACTCAGCAGATCAGGCAGCATCTCTGGAGAGAAGGAATGGGTGATGTTTCGGGTGGAGACACTTCTTCAGACTGAGAGTCAGGGAAGAGGGAAACTGGAGGTATGAAAATGTACAGAAGAAATCAGAGCTGGGACCGTCAGCCAAAGAGCCCACAATGATCCATTGTTGGCTGTGGAGGGGGTGATAACAAAGGGATACAAACAGTGAAACTAGCAGGATAACTAGGGTGGGGGAGGGATGGAGAGAGAGAGGGGATGCAAGGGTTACTTGAAATTAGAGAAATCAATATTCATACCGCTGGTTGTAAGCTGCCCAAGCGAAATATGAGATGCTATTCCTCCAATTTGCGTGTGGCTATTGTCAGTAACTTGTAAACGGATTCACCGTTGAAATATCAATGCATTTACTGTGTTGCAGGGTGACAAGACGGGTGGCTGGGCTGCTCCAATTTGCTTTGCTGCTTTTGTGTTGCAGAACAGGTAAGAATTCATTTCCACTTCTCTGAAAAGGTCCATTAGTTTCATGAACTAAAGCCACTGCCTCACAGCGCCAGAGACCCGGGTTCGACCATGACCTTGGGTGTTGCCTGTGTGGAGTTTGCACGTTCTCCCTGTGACCATGTGGGTTTTCTCCGGGTGCTCCGGTTTCCTCCCACATCCCAAAGACGTGCGGGTTTGTAGGTTAATTGGCCCTCTGTAAAATTACCCCTAATGTGTACGGAGTGGATGGGAAAGTGGGATAACATGGAACTAGTGTGAATGGGTGATCGATGGTCGGTGTGGGCTCTGTGGACCAAGGGGTTTGATTTCATGTTTAGTTTAGAGATACAGTGTATGTTTTGGCCCACCGAGTCCACACAGACCAGCGATCACCCCGCATACTAGCACCAACCTACATACTAGGGACAATTTACACTTTATAGATGCCAATTAACCTACAAACCTGAATCTTTGGAGTGTGGGAGGAAACCGGAGCACCCGGAGAAAATCCACGTGGTCACGGGGAGAACGTGCAAACTCCGTACAGGCAGCACCCATAGTCAGGACCAGACCTGGGTCTCTGGCGCTGTAAGTCAGCAACTCTACCGCTGCACCACCCTCTAACTCTAAAAAGATGCACGGATCACCTCTGTTGTGTCTGAGAAAAGGCAGTTATGCTTCATCTGTCTGTCGACAGCCTGTCCCACACGTACACCAGTGGTGGGGCAACCCCAGCCTGTGGGAAGCACGCCCGGAGAGGACTCAATCCAAGCCTCAGTCATTTCAGCCTTCCTCCATGTGAGTGACAAAGTTATAGTTTCAGATCCCAGTCCACAGGGATTGCCAGTGGCCAGAAGGTTCTCGACTGCGAGTGCCCAGACTTAGTGGCAGCCGTGACTCTAGGACAGACGGACCCGCAATAACCCTGGGAGATGAAGAGGGGGACTTTGAGCTGCAGTGCTGCCATAACACAATAGTTGCGTTCCTTAGAAATATTGTATGTTATACTTTTTCTTCAGAAAAAGAGGGTGGAGCCACGGTAGAGTTACTGCCTCGCAGCGCCAGAGACCCGTGTTCAATCCTGACTATGGGTGCTGTGTGTACGGAGTTTGTATCTTCTCCTCATGACCCGTGTGGCTTTTCTCCGGGTGCTCCGGTTTCCTCCCACACTCCAAAGACATACATGTTAGTAGGTTAATTGGCTTCGGTAACAATTGTAAATTGTCCCTAGTGTATGTAGGATAGTGTTAGTGTGCGGGGATCGCTGGTCGGCGTGGACTCGGTGGGCCAAAGGGCCTGTTTCCGTGCTGTATCTCTAAACTAAACAAAATGTGTAGGAAGGAACTACAGATGCTGGTTTAAGTCGAAGATAGACAAAATGCTGGAGTAACTCAGCGGGACAGGCAGCTTCTCTGGGGAGAAGGAGTGGACGAGACCCGGGATTATTTTGTCCTTATTTTATCCCCAGTGTCGCCGTCTAGCCTCACAGTGACGGGGATTGTGGGTGAAAGTGCCCTCCTGCCCTGTCTGGACACCAACGTGGGGAAACAAGCCAACAATGATATTCGTGTTTACTGGCAGGTGGCCACTCGGTTAATCCATTCCTTCCATAAGGGCAGAGAGGACAACACATTGGGCCTGGGCACCAGGGCAAGGCTGTTCACCGCAGAGTTCAAACACGGCAACTTCTCCCTTCTTCTCACCGACCTCCGAGTGAGCGACGCAGCCACGTACACATGCCTCATTCAGTTGAAACTCCCCACTGAGGGCAACAGCGTGGTTCTACGAGTTACAGTCACACTACAAATAGCAGGTAAAGATTCATGATCTTTGTTTTTAAGCTTTTCTTTGTAATAACAGCGGTGGTGTCTGGAGAAGGGTCTCACCCATTCCTTCTCTCCAGAGATGCTGCCTGTCCCGCTAAGTTACACCAGCATATTGTGTCTGTCTTCTGTGTAAACCAGCATCTGCAGTTCCTTCCTACACAATGGTGGTGACAAGTGGAAGTTGTCAAATGTAGCAATGTTACAACATTTTGAGATTTTAAAAATCAAGTCTGCAATTGATCCCATCAGATAAAGCATAAAAAGAAGTTTAATTTGACACCTAATTCACTTTCATATCTTCAGTATTAAAAAAGATATGGCCATTTTCATACTCGGAAGTTAGCATCTTGTTCCCAATTGCTTTTCCATTGACTTAACACAAAAGCTGTGATTGAGGACAGTCAAAAGCCCATAACTTTCTTAAAAATTAAGAGAACTGAAATAAATTTTCAGTTATTATAGATTGAAGCATTCTGAAACAAATATGAAACAATCTTACTTGGATGACCTGAAATTAAAGCATATAATTAGTTAGTTACCTAATTACAAAATTCAATTACTAGATCTCAACATCTATCCATTTCTTAAGAATTTTAAATAGTCTGTGTCCAAATAACATTCACACAAGAATTCACAATATAACATGATTTTTAAATCTCATTGTCATGAATTTATAGGCCAAATGGAAGGAATTTAGTGTTAAATTCCTGTAAATTAATGGCAATTTAAATCATCTTGTGAGTGGGATTTTGTGGAATGCGATCGATTGGAACGTTGCGGTTTGCGGTGAATTTAAACCCCATATCGGCAGGAAAAACACTGCCGGTTCGTATGGGGCCTAAATCACATTTTCGCAACGTAAAATTTGGATTAAGGTAATTCTAAGAAGAACGTTTATATGTAAAATAAACGGCTTACCTTTAACTGTCCCGTACGGGAGATCCGTCCCGTTGTCGGCGTTGACGGCATTAGAAGTGGAATTTTATTTTACTCCAGCGCTGAAATTGTCCCGCGGTTTAAAAAAAAATTCACAGAACGGCAGTCGGAACAATTCTTCAGCATTAGCTTGCAGCCCGAGAAAATATATCTCAGACAGGCAGGAGAAAACGGCATTTTAACCCCGCCCTCCCCCCTCAAAGGCGCCAAAGTCGCGCACACGGCCAGTGGCAGAACTGCAGCACTGCTGAAGGTAAGTTTTGTAACATACCTATAAAATGTAAGCATACTTAGGAAAGTTTAGTTTAGTTTAGTGATACAGCTTGGAAACAGGCCCTTTGGCCCACCGAGTCCATGCCGACCAGCAATCCCCGCACAATAATACTAGGGACAATTTCACATTTATACCAAGCCCATTAACCTACAAACCTGTACAACTTTGGAATGTGGGAGGAAACCGGAGATTCCAGAGAAAACCCACGCAGGTCACGGTGAGAACGTACAAACTCCGTACAGACAGCGACCGTAGTCAGGATCGAACCTGGGTCTCTGGCGCTGTGAGACAGCAACTCTACCGCTGCGCCACCGTGCTGCCCAATGGACTTGTTCCTTCTATATTACTCGTAATGGTTGTGACCGACTCGTTTCCCTGATCGTTGCTCCGTACACTCAAGATCGTCATCGTCTGCAGATATTCTTCAGGACCCAGCAGTAGCTGATAGGTGGAACATAGAACAGTACAGCACAGGAATGGACCTTTCGGCCCAGCAAACATGATACCCAGCTAAACTAATCTCATCTGCCTGCACTTGATCCACATCGATCTAATCCCTGCACTACCATGTCAAACACCACTGTCGTATCTGCCTCCACCACCACCCCTGGCAGCGTGTTCCAGGCACCCACCACCCTGTGTCTGTGTGACACAACTTGCCCCGCACATCTCCTTTAAACTTTGCCCCTCTCACCTGAAAGCTACGCCATCTAGTTTTTGACATTCCCTCCCTGGGGATAAAGGGTTTGACTGTCAACACTAAAGCTTTTGGAATGTTATTTACTTCCTAACAGATCTCCAATCTGTCTCTGACGCTCCAGAGACAAAAAAACCATGTCATGAATAATCTTCTCTCTTCAACAATTTAAAATTGGCACCGATTTGGACTGGCTGGTCTTTGTTTGCAGTGTGGAAGAGAATATAGATGATTAAGTGTGTAGATGGCACCAAAATTGTAGGTGTGGTGGACAGTGAGGAAGGTAGTTTATAGTTGCACCAGGGTCAAGTTCAACTGGGGAAATGGACAAGCGAATGGCAGAGCTCTCTACAGAACTCTTTTCCTTGTACCTCAGTACACGTGACAATAAACTAAACTCAAACTCAGCTGCAATTTAATTCAATGGAATGCAACATTTTGTACATTTAACCCAAAGCTACGCCAGCAGGTACATAGTGAATGAAAGGGAGATTCTTAGAACTGAGAGACCGTGGGATACAAGTACATAAAGATAGACACACAATCCCTCTGATTCCTCCTGACACTGATTCCTCCTGCTAGTTTGTGTCTATCTTTGGTTTAAACCAAAGCTCTGTGATCAACAGCCTTAGGGAGGACGACGGCTCAGTAACATCCTTGCTGACGGACATGCTGAGGATCTGCAAAACCTTTTAAACAGATTTGTGCACCAGAAAGGCCACGGACAGCACCACCGCCTCCCAGAATTTCCTGTGTTCTATCACGGAGGTCTTGGAGGACAGCAAGCGGGAGAGTCTGGACCAACCTCTGACCCTAGAGGAGCTGACTGGCTCCATCCGTTCCTTTGACGAGTAAAACTCCTGGAAATGATGGCTTACCGGCCGAGTTGTATTGGGCTCTGTGGGACTGGGTGGGCCCGGACCTGCTGGAAATGTACAACGACATGCTTCTAGCCGGCAGCATGTCAGACTCCATGAGGAAGGGCAGCATCACCCTAATCTACAAGCAGAAGGGGGAGAGGAAGGATATAAAGAATTGGAGACCCATCTCTGTCACGATTTATTCTGAACAGCTCCGTCACAGAGGACTCTGTGATTTACGGACTGTTCCCAGGGACACATTCAGAGACTGACATCGAGTGCTGCTGGAAGGTCATCAACTCGGTGAAAGACGCTCTTTGGTCTGCCCGAGCGTTGTTCACCACCCAGCAGAGCGAGATGTCCGTTGGGGAATGTTGCCGACTGGCCCGCTGCAGACTGCAGGGGTACGTGCTGCGGGACCCACTGAAGCTTGGTGCAGCCAACGCCAAGGCTCGGTGGGGGAGGACCACAGTCTAGGGTCCTTCTGCTGCTGGACATAGGGGGCACGGTGTGGTGGAGACGCCCCTTAAAATAAGGGAAGGGATTCCATGCAAGTGGGCCACATGAGTGGCAAGGGTGTGGGGTAAAATTGTGTGATTTGTGTAAACAGTATTGAATGTATGTATAGCCTCCGACAATGTTGGATGGAGACTTGTAAGGATCATGTGTTAGATATATTTATTTCTCGAAGAAAGTATATTTCGAAATGTAAAATAAAAGTGTGTCGAGGAACAGTGAAAAGCTTTTGTTGGGTGCTAGCCAGTCAGCGCTGTCTTGTTAATGTTAACGCTGCTGTTCCATTCCAGCCCACTTTGCCAAGCCGACCCTGAGTACGCATCTGTCGGAGGGACAGCAAGGTGCAGGAGGGGTGCTGAGGCTGACCTGCTCCTCCTGGGGAGGGTATCCAGCCCCAGCGGTGGGCTGGACCTGCGGGTCCCTGAACCTAGATCCGAACAGCACGGCCACAACCCACACCGACTGCTCCCCGCAGAGACTGTGCAACGTAACCTCGTTCCTGTGGGTGTCTGCTGGAGTACACTGCATCACCTGTAGCATTCACAACACCAGGCTGAAGGAGAAACAAACTGAAACCTTTACCGCAAGTAAGTGGGAAAAAAACATCTCTCTCCTTGAAAAAACGCCCTCAATATAGACAACAAACTTTTAAAGTCAAGTTGACTTTACTGGACTTTATCTTGCACTAAAGGTTATTCCCTTTATCATGTATCCGTACATTGTAATCATGTATAGGAAGGAACTGCAGATGCTGGTTTACACTGAAGATAGACACAAATTCAAGATTCAAGAGAGTTTATTGTCATGTGTCCCAGATAGGACAATGAAATTCTTGCTTTGCTTCAGCACAACAGAATATAGAAGGCATGAATACTGACCAGATCAGTGTGTACATATACCATTGTATGAATATATACACACATGAATTAAATAAAACAGATAAAGTGCAAATAAACAGATAATGGGCTATTAATGTTCAGAGTTTTGTTTGAGTTGAGTTCAATAGCCTGATGGCTGTGGGAAAGAAGCTGTTTCTGAACCTGGAGGTTGCAGTCTTCAGGCTCCTGTACCTTCTACCTGAAGGTAGCGGGGAGATGAGTGTGTGGCCAGGATGATGTGGGTCCTTGATGATACTGCCAGCCTTTTTGGGGCAGCGACTGCGATAGATCCCCTCGATGGTAGGGAGGTCAGAGCCGATGATGGACTGGGCAGTGTTTACTGCTTTTTCGCTCCTGGGCACTCCAGTTGCCAGACCAAGCCACGATGCAACCGGTCAGCATGCTCTCTACTGTGCACCTGTACAGGTTAGAGAGAGTCCTCCTTGACAAACCGACTCTCCGTAATCTTCTCAGGAAGTAGAGGCGCTGATGTGCTTTCTTTATAATAGCATCAGTGTTCTCGGACCAGGAGAGATCTTCAGAGATGTGCACGCCCAGGAATTTGAAGCTCTCGACCCTTTCCACCAATATAAACGTGACTGTGGGTCCCCATCCTACCCCTTCCAAAGTCCACAATCAGTTCCTTGGTTTTGCTGGTGTTGAGGGCCATGAGATTGTGCTGGCACCATTTGGTCAGTCGGTCGATCTCACTTCTATACTCTGACTCGTCCCCATCAGTGATACGTCCCACAACAGTGGTGTCGTCAGCGAACTTGATGATGGAGTTCGCACTTTGACCGGCTACGCAGTCATGAGTAATTGCTGGAGTAACTCAGCGGATCAGGCAGCATCTCTGGAGAATAGGGACAGGTGACGTTTTGGATTGAGAGATTTCTTCCATTGTAATCATGTATAGTCTTTCCGCTGGCTGGATAGCACGCAACAAAAACAGCTTTCCAATGTACCTCGATACACGTGACAATAAACTAAACTAAACTAAACTAAATGTCTCTTGGCTATTCAACCTGAAACGTTGAATACTTCTCTTCCCATAGATGCTGCCTGACCTGCTAAGTATTTTCTATTTGTTATTTCTGGGATCCATAGAATAAAAAAACTTGTATTGTCTTTCACTGAGATGACGATTCCGTTCTGTCATAATTCTTTGATTTGTTGAGCTCCTATTTCACGCCCCATAACTATGCCATCACCGGCTGTAGCTGGTGGCAAAGTTATACAAGATGTCAGGGGTTATGGGGAGAAGGCAGGAGAATGGGTTTAGGAGGGAGAGATAGATCAGCCATGATTGAGTGGTGGAGTAGACTTGATGGGCCGAATGGCCTCATTCTGCTCCTATCACTTGTGAACTTATGAAGATCCAGCACAGAACAGGCCCTTCGGCCCACAATGTCTGTGCCAAGCATGATGCAAAGTAAAACCGATCTCCCGTGCCTTCTCATGATCCATATCCCTCCGTTCCCTGCATATCCCTGTGCCTAACTAAAAGCCTCTTAAACACCACTATCGTATCAGCCTCCACCACCACCCCTGGCAGCACATTCCAGACGCCCACCACACTCTGTAATAAAACTGACCTCTCACTTCTCCTTTAAACTTTCCCCCTCTCACCTATTTTGGGCAATCAAGGGTAGTAAAACAATTGGAAGTAGTGAAAGGGCCATTGAGAATTTAAAATGGCATTCAGCGCAGTTGTGAAACACCGGGGTGGCACGGTGGCGCAGCGATAGAGTTGCTGCCTCACAGCACCAGAGACCCGGGGACGATCCTGACTACGAGTGCTGTCTGTACGGAGTTTGTACGTTCTCCCTGTGACCTGTGTTGGTTTTCTCCGGGATCTCCAGTTTCCTCCTACACTCCAAAGACGTACAGGTTTGTAGGCTAAATGGCTTGGTATAATTGTAAATTGTCCCTAGTGTGTTAGTGTGCGGGGATCACTGGTCACCGCGGACGTGTTGGGCTGAAGGGCCTGTTTCCGCGCTGTATCTCTAAACTAAACTAAAACTAAGGGATTAGTTTAACATGGCATCGTGTTTGGCACAGACATTATGGGCCGAAGGGCCTATTCCTGTGCTGTACTGTTCTGTGTGTGAAGGAACTGCAGATGCTGGTTTACACCGAAGATAGACGCAAAACACTGGAGTAACTCAGCGGGACAGAAGGAGAGCAGGAATGGGTGATCTCTGGAGAGAAGGAATGGGTGAAGTTTTAGGTCGAGGTCCTTTTCGAAACCTGATCTGAAGAAAGGCCTCGACCTGAAACGGCACCCATTCCTTCTCTCCAGAGATGCTGCCTGTCCCGCTGAGTTACTCCAGCACTTTGTGTCTATTTCTGTACTGTTCTATGTTCTATATGAGAACTTTCCAGGTACACCGGCCTTCACCAGATGTTGCACAGTGTCTTGTACGTGGGTCCCTGCATAAATTTATCATTCACTGATCATTCCCACTGCCCAGTTTGACCTTAAATACAAGTTAAATTTTCATCAACTATCTGCCTTCACCACCACTCCAGGCAGCACGTTCTATTGGGTGGCATGGTGGCTCAGTGGTAGAGTTGCTGGCTTACATCGCTTACAGAGATCCGGGTTCGATCCTGACTACGGGTCCTGTCTGTACGGTGTTTGTACGTTCAACCCGTGACCGCGTGTGGGTTGTTTCCGGATTTCCCGTTTCCTCCCACACGTACAGGTTAATTGGCTTGGTATAAATGTAAATTGTTCCTAGTGTGGGATAGTGCTAATGTGTGGGGATCGCTGGTCGGCGCAGACTCGGTGGGCCCAAGGGCCTGTTTCCGCACTGTATCTCTAAACCTCTAAACTACAATGTATTCCTCATACCTCCAAGGATTCTGTGGAAAATTGCATGAAAGTTTTTTTGGTTTCTGATTTTTAATATTTGCATCAATATTGAGTGGATGTTTCTGTGTCAGTGTCTTTCCCGCTAGAGAATACGAAGGGAATGGTTGTGTCGAAGAGAGCCAAACGTTTCTGGTGGGTTGAGCTGATTGCCATCGCTGCTATGATAGTGCTGCTGCTGCTCTGCCTCTTTCTACGAAATGTCTTACTAAATGGTGAGTGTTTTAACCTCTATAATTTAGCGAAATTAGACATAAGAGCAGGCTAGAAGGTTTGACTTGGTAGACACAAAATCTGCAGTAATGCTGGACGGGGTAGGATGGGGTAGGGAGGGGTGAGAGTGTGGAGGGAGGGGGAGGGGGGGCGGGGTGGGGGAGAGGAAATAGTGGGGAGGGAGAGTGGAAGGGGGAGGGGTAGGGACAGTCCTTCTGTTCCCCATTCCCTTTCACCCCCAATCCTGTTTCTCTATTCCCACACATGTGATGACACAGGCTGCGGGGGCTGGGGGGGAGGGGCTGGTGCAAAGGCATATGTAAATTGATCCATTCCGATTGGACATCTGTGAGCATTGGGCATTGTGACATCACACGATGGAACGTTCACCAGGGGCTGTGGTTGGGGCTGCTTCTATGGGTGAGAAGCAGTTTTCTTTTGAAATTGGGGGGGGGGTTTGAAGGATTTGATTAAAAATGTGTACATAAACACGACGAAATTTAATCAGGAGTGGATACTTAGAAAGAAAAGTGAAATCTCTACTGAAATGGAAAAAATCTCGGCGATTCTGTGTCTGGTGTTGGCGTAGCAATGAATCAAAGGCAGAAAGGCGGCCGGCAGGCAGCTGGACGGATGGACGTCGGACGGACGCCGGCTGCCGCACAGTTTTAAAGATAGACTAGACCAAGTGCAGACCCGTTGGGTCTGTTTCTCCAACGCGCATTTGCGGGGAGGTAGGGGGGGCTGCGGCATCACACTCACACTAACCACCCCCCAAACACACGGGTGGGCGGAGGGGGAGACGGGGTGGGGAGAGGGGGAGGAGGAAATGGGAGAGATTTGGGAGGGAGAGCAAAGCGGGGTAGGGGGTGTGAGAGGGGTATGGGAAGGGGGAGGAGAGTGGTGAGTGGGAGGAGAGTGGGGGAGGGCAGGAAGAGGGTAGGGGATGGGAGAGGGGTAGCGGGGAGTGGTGCAAGAGAGAGGGGAAGGGGGTGGGGGGAGGAGATGAGGGGGGAGAGAGGGGGGTGGGAGGTGAGGAGGGAGGGGGGGGGTGGGGAGGGGGAGGGGAGGGAGAGGGGGTGAGGAGAGAGGGAGATGGAGAGGGGGGGAGATGGGGGGGGAGGGGAGGATGAGAGTGGGGGGGAGAGGGGTTGGGGGAAAGGGAGAGAGGGAGGCGAGGAGAAGGAGGAGTGAGAAGAGGAAGGGGAGAAGGGGAAGAGTGTGGAGGGAGGGGGAGAGTGGTAGGGGGGGAGAGGGGGGAAATAGTGGTGAGGGAGAGGGGACGGTAAGAGTGCGAAAGAGGGGTAGAAGAGAGGCAGAGATGGGTTGGAGGGAGGGAGAGGGGTGGGAGGGGTGGGGGGCGGGGGAGGGGGGGGGAGAGAAATGGAAGAGTGGGGAGGGAGGGAGGGGGAGAGGGGTAGCGGGAGTGGTGGGAAGAGGGACAGGGGAGTGGTGGAAGATGGACAGGGGAGGAGGGAGATGGGAGGGGGAGATGGGGTAGAGGGGGGAAGAATGGGTAGAGGGCAGGGAGTGGGGGAGGGTAGGGGGTGGGGGGGGAGAGGGGTGGGGAGAAGGAGTTGGAGAGGGGGAGGAGAGAGGGGTGGGGGACGGGCAGGAGAGGTAACGGAGAGGGGGAGAGATGTGTGGGGGAGGGGGGAGGGAGGCAAGGAGGGGGAAGAGTGTGGATGGAGGGGAAGAGTGGGGAGGGGGAAAGGGGTGGGGGGTGAGGCGTCACACTAACCACCTGGGTCTATGGGGTCTGTTCCTCCAAAGCATGGTTGCGGGGTGGGGAATCTGACTGGGGCTGGGGCTGGTGGTGCAAAGGCATATGTTAATGCATCCATTCCGATTGGAAATCTGTGAGGATTGGGCATTGTGACCTCTCACGATGGAACGTTCACCAAAATGTTATGGGTGAGAGCTGTTTATTTTTTGATAATTGGGGGGCGGGGGGGGGGGGGAAGAAGGATTTGATTAAAAATGTGTACATAAACATGACAAAATTTAATCAGGAGTGGATACTTAGAATGAAAAGTGAAATCGCTACCAAAATGGAAAAAATCTCGGCGATTCTGTGTCTGGTGTCGGCGTAGCAACGAATCAAAGGCAGAAAGGCGGCCGTCAGCCGGTCGGACGCCGGATGACGGCAGCCACACAGTTTTAAAGATAGATAGAAAACTATCCCAACTCGCGTTTGTGGGTGGGGGGGGAGGGGGGCTGTCGGTCACACAGGTGGGGGGGGGCTGCGGCATCACACTCACATTAACCACCCCCCAAACACACAGGTGGGGGGAAGGGTGGAGAGGGAGACGGGGTGGGGAGAGGGGAGGGTGAGAACAGGGGAGGAAGGGGAAAGAAGGAGGAGAGAAACATAGAACATAGACATAGAAATTAGATGCAGGAGTAGGCCATTCGGCCCTTCGAGCCTGCACCGCCATTCAATATGATCATGAACTGGAGAGATTTGGGAGGGAAAGTAGAGTGGGGTAGGGGTACTACCTTCTGTGGCAGAGAATTCCAGAGATTCACCACTCTCTGTGTGAAGAATGTTTTCCTCATCTCGGTCTTAAAATATTTCCCCCTTTATCTTTAAACTGTGACCCCTTGTTCTGGAGTTCCCCAACATCTGGAACAATCTTCCTGCATCTAGCCTGTCCAACCCCTTAAGAATTTTGTAAGTTTCTATAAGATCCCCCCTCAATCTTCTAAATTCTAGCGAGTACAAGCCGAGTCTATCCAGTCTATCCTCATATGAAAGTCCTGACATCCCAGGAAACAGTCTGGTGAACCTTCTCTGCACTCCCTCTATGGCAAGAATGTCTTTGAGCATTGGGCATTGTGACATCACACGATGGAACGTTCACCTGGGCCTGGGCCTGGGCCTGGGCCTGGGCCTGGGCCTGGGCCTGGGCCTGGGCCTGGGCCTGGGCCTGGGCCTGGGCCTGGGCCTGGGCCTGGGCCTGGGCCTGGGGCTGGGGCTGGGCCTGGGGCTGGGGCTGGGCTGGGGCTGGGGCTGGGGGCTGGGGCTGGGGTTTCTTTTGGGCTGGGGTGGGGGTGGGGGGGGGGGGGGGGGGGAGAAGGAGTTTTCTTTTGAAATTTAGGGTGGGGGGGGGGGGAAGGATTTTGGATTAAAAAATGTGTGCGTAAACACGACAAAATGGAATCGGGAAACAGCTGTTTCCCCAATGGCGGTTGCGGGGGGAGGGGGGGGGGGGGCTGTGGCATCACACTCACATTAACCACCCCCCAAAACACATAGGGTGGGGGGGGGGGGGGGGGGGGGAGAAGAGAGGGAGGGAGGGGAGAGGAGGAGGAGGAGGAGGAAACGGGACAGATTTGGGAGGGGAAGGAGAGGGGGGGGAGGGGTGAGAGAGGGGGATGGGGAGAGAGAGATGTGGGGGAGAGGGGGATGGGGAGGCAGGGAGGGAGGGAGAGAGAGGTGTGGGGGGAGTGAGGTGAAAGAGTGGGGAGGGAGAGTGGCGGGGAAGGGGTGAGAGAAGTGGAATAGTGGAGAGGGAGGGGGAGAGGTAGAAGGAGTGGTGGAAGAGGGTCAGAGGGGTGGGGGGGAGAGAGGGGGAAGGAAGGGGGGGGAGAGAGGGGTGGGGAAGGGAGCGGGGTGGGGTGAGGGAGAGAAGTGGAAGAGTGGGGGAGGGAGGGGTAGGGTGAGTGGTGGAAGAGGGACAGGGGGGAAGGGGGGGGGGGGAGAGGGGAAGGGGGGGGGTGAGGGAGAGGGGAGGGGTAGAAGGGAAGGGGGTAGGGTTAGAGAGAGAGTACAGAGGAGATTTACTAGAATGTTGCCTGGGTTTCATCAACTAAGTTACAGAGATAGGTTGAATAAGTTAGGTCTTTATTCTCTGGAGCGCAGAAGGTTAAGGGGGGACTTGATAGAGGTCTTTAAAATGATGAGAGGGATAGACAGAGTTGATGTGGACAAGCTTTTCCCTTTGAGAATAGGGAAGATTCAAACAAGAGGACATGACTTCAGAATTAAGGGACGGAAGTTTAGGGGTAATATGAGGGGGAACTTCTTTATTCAGAGAGTGGTAGCGGTGTGGAATGAGCTTCCAGTGGAAGTAGTGGAGGCAGGTTCATTCGTATCATTTAAAAATAAATTGGATAGGCATATGGATGAGAAGGGAATGGAGGGTTATGGTATAAGTGCAGGCAGGTGGGACTAAGGGGAAAAAAAGTTGTTCGGCACGGACTTGTAGGGCCGAGATGGCCTGTTTCCGTGCTGTAATTGTTATATGGTTATATGGAAGGGGGTGGGGAGAGAGGGATGGGTGGGAGAGGGAGAGGGAAACATTGAAACATAGAAATTAAGTGCAGGAGTAGGCCATTCGGCCCTACGAGCCTGCACCACCATTCAATATGATCATGGCTGATCATCCAACTCAGTATCCCATACCTGCCTTCTCTCCATACCCCCTGATCCCTTTAGCCACAAGGGCCACATCTAACCCCCTCTTAAATATAGCCTATGAACTGGCCTCAACTACCTTCTGTGGCAGAGAGTTCCAGAGATTCACCACTCTCTGTGTGAAAAATGTTTTTCTCATCCTGGTCCTAAAGGATTTCCCCTTTATCCTTAAGCTGTGACCCCTTGTCCTGGATTTCCCCAACATAGGGAACAATCTTCCTGCATCTAACCTGTCCAACCCCTTAAGAATGTTGTAAGTTTCTATAAGATCCCCCCTCAATCTCCTAAATTCTAGCGAGTACAAGCCTAGCCTATCCAGTCTTTCCTCATATTCCTCAGGGCTTTATTCTTTGGAGCGCAGAAGCGTAAGGGGGGCTTGATAGAGGTCTTTAAAATGATGAGAGGGATAGACAGAGTTGACGTGGATAAGCTTTTCCCACTGAGAGTAGGGAAGATTCAAACAAGGGGACATGACTTGAGAATTAAGGGACTGAAGTTTAGGGGTAACATGAGGGGGAACTTCTTTACTCAGACAGTGGTGGCTGTGTGGAATGAGCTTCCAGTGAAGGTGGTGGAGGCAGGTTCGTTTTTATCATTTAAAAATAAATTGGATAGTTATATGGACGGGAAAGGAATGGAGGGTTATGGTCTGAGCGCAGGTATATGGGACTAGGGGAGAATACATGTTCGGCACGGACTAGAAGGGTCGAGATGGCCTGTTTCCGTGCTGTAATTGTTATATGGTTATATGAAAGTCCTGACATCCCAGGAATCAGTCTGGTGAACCTTCTCTATACTCCCTCTATGGCAATAATGTCCTTCCTCAGTTTTGGAGGCCAAACTGTACGCAATACTCCAGGTGTGGTCTCACCAAGACCCTCCCTGCTCCTATACTCATCCTTTTGCTATGAATGCTAGCATACCATTCGCTTTCTTCACTGCCTGCTGCACCTGCATGCCTACTTTTAATGACTGGTGTACCATGACACCCAGGTCTTGTTGCGTCTCATCTTTTCCTAATCGGCCACCATTCAGATAATAGTCTACTTTTCTGTTCTTGCCTCCAAAGTGGATAACCTCACATTTAACCACATTATACTGCATCTGCCATGCATTTGCCCACTCACCCAACCTATCCAAGTCACTTTGCAGCCTCCTAGCATCCTCCTCACAGCTAACACTGCCCCCCAGCTTCGTGTAATCCGCAAACTTGGAGATGTTACATTCAATTCCCTCGTCCAAATCATTAATATATATTGTAAATAGCTGGGGTCCCAGCACTGAGCTTTGCGGTACCCCACTAGTCACTGCCAGCCATTCTGAAAAGGACCCGTTTACTCCTACTCTTTGCTTCCTGTCTGCCAGCCAGTTCTCTATCCACATCAATACTGAACCCCCAATGCCATGTGCTTTAGGTTTGTATACTAATCTCTTATGTGGGACCTTGTCGAAAGCCTTCTGAAAGTCCAGATATAACACATCCACTGGTTCTCCCTTATCCACTCTACTAGTTACATCCTCCAAAAATTCTATAAGATTCGTCAGACATGATTTACCTTTCATAAATCCATGCTGACTTTGTCCAATGATTCCACCACTTTCCAAATGTGCTGCTATCCCATCTTTAATAACTGACTAGCATTTTCCCCACCACCGATGTTAGACTAACTGGTCTGTAATTCCCCGTTTTCTCTCTCCCTCCCTTTTTAAAAAGTGGGGTTACATTAGCTACCCTCCAATCCTCAGGACAGAGCTCGAAATTAACGGTTGCCCGGGTGCCACTGACCACTCAAAGCGCCGCCGGGCAACCTAAACACCGAGTCATTTTGCCCGGCTTGGCAACCAGATACATGTTTGTACCGAAGATAGACACAAAAAACTGTAGTAACTCCGGGGGTCAGGCAGCATCTCTGGAGATGAGGAACGCGCCGTTTTATGTCGGCGATGACGGCTGTGTTGCGTGGGACAGATACTAGGTGCAGGGTGACGAAGGGTCGGAGCGAATGACGGGCCCCAAACAGCGGCAGCAGCGGCCGCGACAGCGGCTCCATCACCCCCTCCTCTCGCGCCCCGCCCACCCCGGCCGCTGCTTGCAAACCCGCTAACGGCGCTTTAGAAAAAATCCTTCTGCACGCCGAGGCCGGGAGGACCCGTCATTCGCTCCGATACTTCTGAAGCAGCTGCACCAAAGATACTATAACTATATGATCTCTGAGCTGCACCAGTCGGCCCCGCACCTTGCTGTTGGCTGGCGGTGGCGAGGAAATCCCAACGGCCAAGGCAGCGGGCGATGTTGTCCGAGGAGCGATGACCCTTCTTCCTCCCCCCCTCGCCCCCATTCTCTCTCTCTCTCTCTCTTGTACTCCCCCCCCCCCCCCCTTTATCCTGGGACCCCTCCTCTACATCCCGCACTGATCCCCATTCCCATTCCCATCTCCATTCAGTCCTCACTGACATCCCCTGTGCTCCCCCCCCCCCCCCCCCAATCTATTCATCCTGCGCTGATCAACCTATCCACCTCGCAATAATTCTCCTGTCCCCCCCCCCCCTATCCATCCTACACTGGTTCCCCAATTCACCCTGTACTTACCCCCCTTCCCATCCATCCTGCATCCTTCTCCTCCATCTCCCATCCATCCTGTACTGATCTCCCATCCATCCTGTACTAATCCATGCATTCATCCCATACTGACCCACCCTGCATTTACCCTGCACCATCCCCTCATTCATCCTGTAGTGATCCCCATTCATCCTGCACAGACCCTTCGATCCACACTGTACTGATCCCCCCCCCCATTCATCCTGCGCTGATCTCCCCTCCTCCCCCCCCCCCCCCCCCCATCCATCCTGTACTGATCCTCCCATTGAAGAAGAATGGGGGGAACAGTCTGAAGAAGGGTCTCGACCTGAAACGTTGCCTATTTCCTTCGCTCCATAGATGCTGAGTTTCTCCAGCACTGTTGTCTACCCCCATCCATCCAGTACTGAACCCCCCCCCCCCCCCCATTCAACACCAATGACATCCCCCGTGCTGCTCTCCCCTCACAATTTTACCTACTCCAACCAACACGCTCTTTGTCCTCCTCTGCTGGACTCTGAATTTCTCCCAGTCCTCTTGTAGGCTGCTTTTTCTAGCTAATTTGTACGTTTCATCTTTTGTTTTGATACTATCCCTGATTTCCCTTGTTATCCACAGATGCACTACCTTCCCTGATTTATTCTTTTGCCAAACTGGGATGAACAATTGTTGTAGTTCATCCATGCAGTTTTTAAATGCCTTCCATTGCATATCCACCGTCAACCCTTTAAGAATCAATTGCCAGTTTATCTTGGCCAATTCACGTCTCATACCCTCAAAGTTACCTTTCTTTAAGTTCAGAACTTTTGTTTCTGAATTAACTATGTCACTCTCCATCCTAATGAAGAACTCAACCATATTGTGGTCACTCTTGCCCAAGGGGCCACGCACAACAAAACTGCTAACTAACCCTCATTACTCAATACCCAGTCTAGAATAGCCTGCTCTCTCGTTGGTTCCTCTACATGTTGGTTTAGAAAACTATCCTGCATACATTCCAAGAAATCCTCTTCCTCAGCACCCCTGCCAATTTGATTCACCCAATCTATATGTAGATTGAAGTCGCCCATTATAACTGTTTTACCTTTGTTGCACACATTTCTAATTTCCTGGTTGATGCCATCGCTTGCCACTACTACTGTTAGGTGACCAGTACACAACTCCCACTTGCGTTTTCTGCCCCTTAGTGTTTCGCAGCTCTAACCATATTGATTCCACATCCTCCAAGCTAACGTCCTTCCTTTCTATTGCGTTAATCTCCTCTCTAACCAGCAACGCTATCCCACCTCCTTTTCCTTTTTGTCTATGCGAAAGTGGAACTAGTGTGAAGGGGGATCGATGGTTGGCACGGACTCGGTGGGCTGAAGGGCCTGTTTCCATTCTGTATCTCTAAACAAAGCTAATATTAAGTTGAACCTTGTATGATGAAAATCTACATTAAACTAAATAATAACATACACGCAATGTCACTGACGGGGACTTTTTAAAGTTTATTGCTCTGATGTTACGGTTCTGTTTGTCCCCCACATTGTTTTGATTCCTTTCATGTCATAAGGAATAGGAGTAGAATTAGGCCATTCGGCCCATCAAGTCTACTCCGCCATTCAATCATGGTTGATCTATCTCCCCCTCCTAACCCCACCCTCTTGCCTTCTCTCCCTAACCTCTGACACCCGTACTAATCAAAAATCTATCTATCGCTCCCTTAAAAATATTCATTCTCTGAGCTGGGATTGGAGCGCCTTTGTGATGATAGTTGTTTGTCCACTTTCAGAGGCCACGCACAGAACGTGGAGAACGTCTGGAGACTCCGCTGTTAACCTGTAGCAACGACAAAGCTGGAGGCAATGAATGCAGTGATTTATGGAGCTCACATCCTGTGGAGCTGTCCGAGTATTATTGTGTATACGTTTCATTTGTTTGCTTTAGTTTAGTTTAGTTTTGTTTAGAGATGCACCAGCCCACCGAGTCTGTGCCGACCAGCGATCCCTGCACACTAGCTCTATCCAACACACACTAAGGACAATTTACACTTACACCAAGTCAATTAACCTACAAAGCTTCACGTTTTTGCAGAGTGGGAGAAAACCCACGCAGGTCACGGGGAGAACGCACAAACTCCGTACAGTCAGGATTGAACCCGGGTCTCTGGCGCTGTGAGGTAGCAACTCTACCGCTGAGCCACCGTGCCTCCCACACTCCAAAAATCGACTATTTTTAATTAACACATCTCATTTGATTGTGCAGTTTCTTAAACTGTATAAAATTATACACCCCAGAATAAAGAAAGGTGTCGACCTGAAACATCACCCATTCCTTCTCTCCAGAGTTGCTGTCTGACCTGCTGAGTTACTACAGCATTTAGCGTGTCTACCAGCATCTACAGTTCCTTCCTACATAAGTTATACACCCCATTCAAGTCTGGCCATATATTAGCCAAAATATCTTTCTGAAATTTTATAAAATATATAGATGGAACTTCTGGGTTTGCACAAGTAAATTCATTTTAAAAACCTCTTAAAATTTACATTCTCCGGTGAAATGTCGTTTTTTTCCCAACATGTTTTGTTTTCTCACACCAAATATTAGTTCCATGTAGGTTTGCAACGGGAACTGTTGCCTCTTGCTGAGGGGAGTGGGTGGGTTTTCAACTGACTGTCCAGAGACCTGGGTTCCATCCTGACTACAGGTACTGTCTGGAACTGAGTTTGTACCTTCTCCTTGTGACCAAGTGGGTTTTCTCCAGGTGCTCCGGTTTCCTCACACATCCCAAAGACATACATGTTAATTGGCTTCTGTAAATGTAAATTGTCCCTAGTGTGTGGGATAAAACTAGGGTACAGGGTGATCGCTTGTCGACGCAGACTCGGTGGGGTAAAGGGCCTGATTCTGCGCTGGATCTCTAAAGTCTAAAGGGTGATCAATGGTCGGCATGGACTCGGTGGGCTGAAGGGCCTGTTTCCATGCTGTATATTTCTCCCCGTGACCGTGTGGGTTTTCTCCGGGTGCTTCTGTTTCCTCCCACACTCCAGACATGAATGTTTGTAAGTTAATTGTCTTTGGTAAACATTGTAAATTGTCCCTAGTGTGTTTGATAGTGCTAGTGTACGGGGTGATCGCTGGTTAGCACAGACCTGGTGGGCCGAAGGGCCTGTTTCTGCTCTGCATCTATAAAATTGAAAACTAAACAAACTAAAAAGACTGGGAGGTAGACACAAAATGCTGGAGTAACTGAGCGGGACAGTCAGCATCACTGGAGAGAAGGAATGGGCGATGGTTCAGATCGAGACCCTTCTTCAGACATCTTCAGACGGGTCTCCACCCGAAACATTACCCATTGCTTCTCTCCAGAGATGCTGCATATCTCGCTGAGTTACTTCAGCATTTTGTGTCTATCTTCGATTTAAACCAACATCTGCAGACACAACCCTGATTGGACTGATCCAGGATGGGGATGAATCTGCCCACAAACCGGAAGTGACTCAGCTGACATCCTGGCGCCATTGCAACAACCTGGAACTCAATGTTCTTAGTGGAATTAATTGTAGACTTTAGGAGAGACCCTCCTCCCCTCACCCCACTCACCATCAACAATACCACAGTCACATCTGTGGAGTCTTTTACGTTCCTGGGAACCATCATCTCCAAGGACCTTAAGTGGGGGGGTCACCATCGACTCCACAGTCAAAAAGGCACAACAGAGGATGTACTTCCTGCGGCAGCTGAGGAAGCACAACCTGCCACAGGCAATAATGGTCCAATTCTATACGTCCATCATAGAGTCTGTCCTCGCCTTCTCCATCATGGTCTGGTTTGGCTCAGCCACCAAGCACAACATCCGGAGGCTGCAGTGAATCGTCTGATTAGCTGAGGTTATTGGCTGCAACCTTCCCTCCATTGATGAAGTGTACACTGCAAAGGCCAGGAAGCGAGCAGGTACGATCATCTCTGACCCCTCTCACCCTGGCCACAAACTCTTTGAATCACTTCCTTCTGGAAGGCGACTCTGGACTTTCAAAGCTGCCACAGCCAGACATAAAAACAGCTTTTTTCCATGAGTAGTAGCTCTACTGAATAACCAAAAATATGTAGCCTCCTTTTGTTCTGGTATTTTATTTAATTCACATGTTTAATCGATAATGTTTTCTTCTTAATGCTTAATGTTTTATGTGTCATTCTTAATTATGTGTCATGTTGTCACTTGTGAGCGGAGCACCAAGGCAAATTCCTTGTATGTTGGAATACACTTATTCAATCTAGTTAAGAGTGTTTTATTGTCATATGTCCCAGATAGAACGATGAAATACTTACTTGCTGCAGCACAACAGAATATGTAATCATAATAAATAATAACCAAAACTCCGGAAAAAAAGAACAAACAATAACAGTGTAATAATAATAATAATCATCATTGCATATGAGGTTGTTGTGTTTAATAGCCTGATGGCTGTAGGGAAGCAGCTGTTCCTGAACCTGGATGTTACAGTTCTCAGGCTCCTGTACCTTCTTCCCAATGGCAGTGGTGAGATGAGTGTGTGGCCAGGATGGTGTGAGTCTTTGATGATGTTGGTTTGTCTTTTTGAGAAAGGGACTACGATAGATCCCTTTGATGGTGGGGAGGTCAGAGCTGGTGATGGCCTGGGCAGTGTTTACAACTTCTTGCCGTCTTTTCTGCTCCTGGACGTTCAAGTTGCCGAACCAGGCCACGATGCAATCCTCTTTGACATACTGAATCTCCGTAATCTTATCAGGAAGTAGAGGCATTGTTGTGCTTTCTTTATGATTGCATCAGTGTGCTGGGTCCAAGAAAGATTGTCGGAAATATACACGCCCAGGAATTTGACAATATTCAATTATTATAATTCCTACACAAAATATTCCATCAGCCCAGTTAACAGAAGGACGGGTTAGACCGAGTGTTCCCACTGCACATCAAAGCCAAGATGCAGAGTGAGTGTCAAGTCCATGGTGAATTGCCTGATAGAGGTTAATCCCATTAATCATAGTCACAGTGTGGAAACAGGCCCTTTGGCCCAACTTGCCCACACCGGCCAACATGTCCCAGCTACACCAGTCCCACCTGCTTGCATTTGGCCCATGTCCCTCTAAACCTGTCCTATCTATGGACCTGTCTAACTGTTTCTTAACGTTGGGATAGTCCCTGCCTCAACTACCCCCTCTGGCAGCTAGTTCCATACACCCACCATCCTTTGTGTAAAAAGGTTACCCCTCAGATTCCTATTAAATCTTTTCCCCTTCACGTTAAACCTATTGTTCTCTTGTTCTCGATTCCCCTACTCTGTGCATCTACCCGATCTATTCCTCTCATGATTGTATACATATCAGGGCTGCCAACTCTCACGCTTTGAGCGTGAGACTCACGCCCTCAAGCAAACTCTCACGCCCTCACGCTCATCAGAAATTTCTCACGCTCAGTGGTGAGAAATTTTGTGATCAACGAAAATGTCAAAACTCGGATAAACTGCACGGTCCGCGGGTGTTGGAGAGAAGAGGCTGCGGGAGGGATGGGAGCAGAACCAGCGGCCGGAACAGATGCGGGGAGCCGGGACGGACGAGTGTTTGCCGGGGCCGGCGTGTCGCTCGCTGCAGCTCTGGCCATGGAGCATTCCGGACAGTCCCGGGCGTCGGAGGCGTAGGAAGCGTTGAGCCGCTGCCGCTGCCGCCAGAGTCTCTGTGCCGAAGGGACAGACTCTCAAAGGGAGGTGGAGAGAGAGAGAGAAAGGAAGGAGACAGGGAGACAGTGGGGACAGAGAGAGGGGGGAGTGAATGGAGAGAGAGAAGGGGGAGAGGGGGGGGTGGGGGAGAGAGAGAGGGGAGAGTGAGGTGGGAGAGGGGGGGAAGTGAGAGAGGGGTGAGAGGGAAGAAAGTGAGAGAGAGAGGGAGGAGAGGGTAGGAGAGAATTGGAGAGAAGGGGAAGAGAGAGGGGTGGTAAAAGAGAGAGGGAGAAGGGCAGAGGGGGGAAAGAGAGAAACGGGGAAAGAGAGAGATGGGGGGCAAAGAAAAAGAGATAGAGACAGAGGAGAAAGGGCAAGGGGGAAGAGTGAGGTAGGAGGGAGAAATGGGGGAAAGAGGGAGGAGGAGAGGGGAATAGGGAGAAGTGAGAGGAGAGACAGAGAGAGAGGGGGAGAGAGAGAGAGAGGGGGAGAGAGAGTTAGGGGAGAGAGGGGAGAGAGAGTTAGGGGGAAAGAGGGGGAGAGAGGGAGAGGGGGAGAGAGAGAGGGAGAGAGGGGACAAGAGAGAGGGGGAAGAGTAAGGTGGGAGAGAGAGAGAGGGGAGAGAGAGAGGGGGGAGAGAGGAAGAGAGGGAAGGGGAGAGAGTGAGAGGGGGAGACAGGGGAGAGAGAGGGGGTGAGAGGAGAGACAGGGCAAGAGAGAGAGAGGGGAAAGAGAGTTAGGGAGGGGAGAGATAGGGGAGATAGAGAGAGGGGGGTTGAGAGGAGAGAGAGCGGAAAAGAGGGGGGGGAGAGAGAGAGAGAGAGAGTCTCTGTGTCGAATTTGCCCAGGTGACCGGCATGGATCAGGCTGCGGCTCGGTGCATCCTGGAGGACAACCAGTGGCTGCTGGAAGTAAGTACCAAGCACTGGGTAGAAACGGTGGAAGATAGTGGACTTCAAATGGGGGTGGTTGGAGAAAGCATCCTGCTTGCCTGCTAGATTTTCACTTACTGTAACTGCAGGAAAAATGTTCCCGATGTTCAGAACCATGGGTCACAGTTTAAGAATAAAGGGGGGGGCAGTGAGGACTGAGATGAGAACAAACTTTCTTCACGTAGAGAGTTGTGAATCTGTGGAATTCTCTGCCACAGAAGGTAGTACAGGCCAATTCACTGGATGTTTTCAAGAGAGTTACATTTAGTTCTTGGGGCTAACGACATCATGGGTTATGGGGAAAAAACAGGAAAGAGGTACTGATTTTAGATGAATAGCCATGATCATATTGAATGGCAGTGCTGGCTCGAAGGGCCGAATGGCCTATTCCTGCACCTATTTTCTATGTTTCTATGCTTGAGTATATGGCAATAAAACTCGATCACTTGATTTTGAAGCATTCATGCATGGTGGAGGTATAATGTAGTCATAGAGTGATACAGTGTGAAAACAGGCCCTTCGGCGCAACTTGCCCTCACCCGCCAACATGTCCCAGCTACGCTACCTGCTTTTGGTCCATACCTCCAAACCTGTCCTATCCATGTATCAGTCTAACTTTTTCTTAAATATTGGGATGGTCCCTGCCTCAACTACCTCCTCTGGCAGCTTGTTCCATACACCCATCACCCTTTGTGTGGATAAAGTTACCCCTTAAAAAGTTACCTCTTAAAAATACTTCATACAAAAAAGATTGAAATCATACTTCTACAGTGCACTAAAACATGAGATTTCAAAAAGTTCCTACCCTTCTTCCACACCCTCTCCCCACTCGGTTGCTCCACTCCCTCACCGGGTACCCCCAAGGCCAGTGATCAGTGATCGCACAGCCTCCCCCCTTTCAAAAACGCTCCAATCTAATTTAAAGCATATATGTTGCATTCAAGTGTAAGTTATAAGACTCGCTACAGTATGCACCATATTGCACAATTTCAAGCTGAAAAATGCAAATGTTCCGTACCAATGGGAGGGGGCACCCTCCTCCCACCCCCCTCCTGCAGCGTCGAGTCCTGACAACATCCTCGTAAATCTTCCCTGTACCTTTTCCAGTTTTGACAATTTATTTTCTATAACATGGTGCCCAGAACAGGACATGATATTCTAAATGCGGCCTCACCAACATCTAATACAACTGCAACATACGTACAGAATGGTGAAAAGCACAGAATCGTACAGAAACTTACAGAATGGTGAAAGGCCTGGATAGAGTGGATGTGGAGAGGATGTTTCCACCAGTGGGTGAATCTAGGACAAGAGGTCATAGCCTCAGAATTAAAGGACATTCCTTTAGGAAGGAGATGAGAAGGAATTTCTTTAGTCAGAGGGTGGTGAATCTCAAGTCAAGTCAAGTCAAGTCAAGTTTATTTGTCACACACACATACGAGATGTGCAGTGAAATGAAAGTGGCAATGCTCGCGGAACAACAAAACAACCAAACAAATTATAAACACAATCATAACACACATATTATTTTACATAATAAATAATAGAAGGAAAAACGTTCTGTACAGTTAGCCCCTGGTGAGAAAGGCGTTTACAGTCCGAATTGCCTCTGGGAAGAAACTCCTTCTCAACCTCTCCGTTCTCACTGCATGGCAACGGAGGCGTTTGCCTGACCGTAGCGGCTGGAACAGTCCGTTGCAGGGGTGGAAGAGGTCTCTCATGATTTTGTTTGCTCTGGAGTTGCACCTCCTGTTGTATAGTTCCTGCAGGGAGGTGAGTGAAGTTCCCATAGTGCGTTCGGCCGAACACACTACTCTCTGCAGAGCCTTCTTGTCCTTGGCAGAGCAATTCCCGAACCAGATGATAATGTTCCCGGACAAGATGCTTTCCACCGCCGCTGCGTAGAAGCACTGGAGGATCCTCGGAGACACTCTGAATTTCCTCAATTGCCTGAGGTGGTAAAGGCGCTGCCTTGCCTTACTCACCAGTGCTGAGGCGTGTGATGACCATGTCATATCCTCAGAGATGTGGACTCCCAGATATTTAAAACAGTTCACCCTATCCACAGGATCCCCATTTATACTCAATGGAGTGTACGTCCTCGGATGATGTGCCCTCCTAAAGTCCATGATCAGCTCCTTTGTTTTTTTGATGTTCAAGAGGAGGCTGTTCTCCTGGCACCAGAGTGCTAGATCAGCCACCTCCTCCCGGTAGGCCCTCTGTGAAATTCTTTACCACAGAAGGCTGAGGAGGCCAAATCCATGTATATTTTCAAGGCAGAGATAGATAGATTCTTGTTTAGTACGGGTATCAGGAGTTATGGGGAGAAGGCGTGAGAATGGGGTTAGGTGGCAGAGATAGATCAGCCATGATTGAATGGCAGAGTAGACTTGTTGGGCCAAATGGCCTAATTCTAATCCTATCACTTATGACCTTATGAACATAATCTCCTAACCTTTATACTCAATACTCTGATTGATGAAGGCCAATGTGCCAAAAGCCTTTTTGACCTCCCTATCTACCTGCGGCTCCTCCTTCAAGGAACCATGCACCTGTACTCCTAGATCCCTCTGCTCTACAACACTAGCCACAGCCCGACCATTCACTGTGTAGGTCCTGCCCATGTTAAACTTCCCAAAATGCAACACCTCACACTTCTCTGTTTTAAATTGCATCAACCATTCCTCCGCCCACCTGGCCAATCGATCAAGTTCCTGCTGCAATTTTTCACACCCATCTTCACTGTAAAACCACCCTCTTTTGTATCATCTGCAAACTTGCGAATCTTGCCCTGTATGTTCTCATCCATATCATTGATATCATTGAAATGCAATCATTGAATCCATGAACATTATTGATGTAGCATGATTCAAATAATGATTGCCAACATACAATAGGGATTACTGATTTTATTCAGGCAAGTTTGAGAGTAAAATGGAAACAATGATTGGAGATATTGAGGGCTGGGTAACATACCCCCTCTAGTGGTTTTAGCTCGCAATCGCAGTTAATGGAATCCATGGTGAATCTCAGTAAAACTCGGTGGTGCAGCGGTAGAGTTGCTGCCTTCCAGCGCCAGAGACCCGGGTTCGATCCTGACTACGGGTGCTGTCTGTGTGGAGTTTGTACTTTCTCCTCATGGACCGCGTGGGTTTTCTCCGGGTGCTCCAGTTTCCTCCCACACTGCAAATACGTGAATGTTTGTAAATTAATTGTCTTTGGTAAAAATTGTAAATTGTCCCTCATGTGTTTGATGGTGTACGGGGTGGCACGGACATGGTGGGCCGAAGGGTCCGTTTCTGCTCTGTATCTCTAAAGTTAAAAGCTAAACACATTAAAAAGACTGGGAGATAGACACAAAATGCTGGAGTAACTCAGCGGGACAGGCAGCATCTGTGATTTTTGAACAATGCTTGTGAAGCCGAACTTGAGAAATGCTTCACTATACGTGCGCGTCTTGGAAGACAAGGTTCACAAAACACACGATATACGCAGGGCCTCAGGGGAATTTTATCAGTGGGTACAAAGTTTCTTTCAGGCCCCCTACCCTTCTCCATTAGTCATCCTGTTTTTATCTACTACGGGTTTTATGCCATGAGCTGTAGCCTGTAAGGCAAAAAGGGGTATGGAAGATGAGAGAGGGGTGGAATGGAGCGCTCTGTTGATTTTCTGCATTTGAGGCCTTATGCTCCTATACTCCCTCCATGATAAATATAAGTAAATATAAATAAAGTAAAAAAGATCAGAAAGCTCATTTGTTTTGAACATCTTTGTTTATGCTACAATACAGATAAGGAGAAAGAATTCACATTGAAACATCCTTTTATATTTCAATTCAGATCAGATCATCAGACGACATAATTACTAGTGAAAAGTAAAAGAAGGTAGATAAGCTTAGTATTTACTTTAAATAAAGAGCTTTCCTGACATTTTTTGTGAAAAATTTCGAATCACAGCATGAAAATGTATTGTTCTGGCAATGTTTGATTCAACACTTAGCCTGGCCAAATCCACAAGACCTTCCTGAGACATTGACCTTAAATAATTCTTAATCAGCTTGAGTTTGCTAAATGATCTCTCTGCAGAAGCTACTGTTGCTGGAATTGTTAATGGTATTCTTTAGCCAACTCAAACATTTGGAAACAGGTCACCAAGTCTGAAGAAGGGTTTTGGCACGAAACATTGCCTATTTCCTTCGCTCCATAGATGCTGCTGCACCCGCTGAGTTTCTCCAGCACTTTTGTCTATCACCAAGTCTATACTCAGTTAAAAAGTTCAACAGATCTAATGGTTTTAACTGCATTTACAAAGTTCATCCTCCCACTAATACACACTCAGACACACTCACATACACACACACCCACCCACACACTCACCCACCCACTCACACACACCCACTCACTCACACACCCACATCCGCACACACATCCACTCACACACCCACCCACTCACCCACCCACACTCACGCACCCACACCCACTGACACACTCACCCACACCCACACACACCCAAGCGACTGAAACAGCCGCGGCTGCCGCCTCTTCAGAAAGCCACCGATGCTGCTGCCCTTATCTCTACCCCAGCGCCCCACTGGCCTCCACCAGCGACTCCGCCGACCATCGCCTCTCCACCGGCCACCAGTGGGCTAGAACCGTAACCTCACCCGAGCTCCTGTCGCAGCACCAGGCCCACAATCTCCACCATGCAGACAGCAGGGAGGAACGGAGAAAGAGGGAGGGAGTAAGTTATGGAGGGAGGGAGAGAGGGGGAGAGGGAGGGAAGGGGGGGAGAGTGAGAGGGGAGGGAGGGAGGGACAAAGGGAGGGAGGGAGGGAGGGAGGGACAAAGAGAGGGAGAGAGACTGAGACACATGAGAGTAGTTGAAAAAAGAAAGACAACGAAATCTGTCAGGGGCAACTTCCTTGCATAACACTGTAGAAGTGAGTAATAGAAGCAGGCAGCTATGTTGTAATTACATAGATCTGTTTTGCCTTCTTCTTCTTTGTGTTGTGAACGTGTGCCCGTGAAAAAAACCCAACAAATAGCACGCAGGAAATACCATCAAATTCCAGGTAATTTGGGATTCTATTTAAGGATAATTTTTTTGAGGTGTGGAAGTACTTGAAGGAGATGAGACGGAGCCGTTCACACCTTTTGTTTGTTTGCTTTTTTTCTCTGTGTCATTACAATGGCTCAGTGGCTGTGCTTCCTTTGGAGAAGCTGCCTTGCCTGTATTTGTGAGACGCAGGCAGGCAGACCTCACCTCAGAGGGTTCACTCTTGTTTGAAACCCTTCAATTTGCGCTTGCCCCATGCGATTCTCATTGTCCAATTTGTGGTCAAAACTCTCTTTCCCTCCCATTGGCAAGCGCAATATATTTCAAGGGGGCTCGAATACAAAAACAGGGATGTAATGCTGAGACTCTATAAGGCGCTGGTCAGGCCGCATTCGGTGCATTGTGAGCAATTTTGGGCACCATATCTGAGGAAGGATGTGCTGGCTCTGCATAGGGTGCAGAGGAGGTTTACAAGAATGATGCCAGGAATAAGTGGGTTAACATATGATGAGTGTTTGACGGCACTGGAGCTAGATATTGTGGAATTTTTATGGACATCTTAAACCCCTCATTATTAAGGTCCACGGTTCCCACCTGCTTTACAACATTAAAGAACTAAACATTCCATGAATTAGTATGGTTTAGTTTAGAGATAAAGCATGGAAACAGGCCTGTTGGCCCATCGAGTCCATGTTATGTAGCAATCATCCGTACACGAGTCTATCCTACATGAGTATGTCCATGAATACTTCTACATGTGTGCAGTCGAGAGCATGTAGATTGGTTGCATCTCGGGCTGGTTCAGCTTCTCAAACTCCTAGAAACAAAGATTACAAGGAATGGTGGACACTGCCCAGTCCATCACACGTACTGACCCTTCCACAATTGAAGGGATCTACAGGAGGCAATGTCTCAAAGGCATCATCAAGGACCCCCACCACCTTGGCCCTGTTGCACATTTACTCGTACCATCAGCAAGAAGATACAGGAGTCTGAATGCCTCGACGTCTAGTTTCAAGAACAGTTTCTTCCCAACAACCATTAGGCTCATGAACATTACAAAACAAACTAAACTATGAAGTGTCTTTGTTGCAGAATTTGGGCTTTTTGCACTAATATTGATTGGGGTTTACAATTTGTTGGTGTTTATGAGGTTATATAGGAGTACTGTGTTTACTGTCGTGCTGTTGGTACATATGACAATTGGGTGGCTGAGTTCAGGTACGTGTCAGTCAGTGCTATATGGATGTTTGCGGACACGTGTGGGAGTTGGAGGGGGGAGGGTGGGTGTCGGTGCTGGTGGCATATTGACGAGATGCTGTTCTACGAGTGGTCTTGGCTGGATAGGTGGGGAGTGCTTTAGTGGTGGTGATCATGAATGAGTTTGAATTAGCATTATCACCGAGTCAGCTCTCTAAATTGGAGGACGGCGATATTACAAGACAGAGAGGAGATGCGGCAAAAGTGGATGAAATCTGCCACTTGGGGCGAATGCAGGAAAAAAGATTGTGCAAATATAGACACACAAAATGCTGGAGTAACTCAGCGGGTCAGGCAGCATCTCTGGAGTGACGTTTCGGTTCGAGACCCTTCCTACTGGATTTATTCTTTCTATTTCCATAAACTTCATTTAATCTAATTTGGGTTATTTTACAGATGAATGCAAGCAACAGGATATCTGAACAGAGGATGCAACCGGAACATGGATTTCTTCCCCTCCCCTTTCCTTTGATTAACTTTCCGAATTCCAATCAGTACCTGAAGAATTACTGCAGTCATGTGACATTCTATGTTAACGGTGATATCTACGGATATGAACAGTTCATTTACAATGTACTTTCTGGTCATATCGCTGGCCGACATTACCCTGCTTCAGTACCGGACTGGCGAGGAGAGGGGTGTCAATTCGCCTGTCGATCCACAAGTCCAAGGGGCTTGCCTGGATTGGGGCAATGCCCATAAGATCTAGGGCGCAGACAGGACTTTGCAAAAAGGGGCCAAAACCTGGCACCTCTTACTTGCGGCGGGCTCAGTAGACTATTTCTGTGCACTTTGCTAATTGGGAATTGTGCTTGTGTATGGACTGTATGAAAGAAACTGTATGTAGCTTTCCAAATTCCAATCGGCACCTGGAGAATTATTAGAGGTGTGACATCTTATGTTAGCGCTAATGCCTTGAGATGTGAACTGTAATTCACAAATAACTTACTTTCTGTTCAGATTGCCACCCTGCATTATTCTGACTTCATTGAGTGCTGGCAGTAGTGACATTGAACAATTGTGCTGAAGTATCATTTTTAACCTTTTGGTCATTAAAATCTTCCGGTCTAAATCCGAGCAGCTCTTAGTAAAGGCACCACACATAATCCTCATAATCAACACTAAACATTGAAGGCAACCATTGATGGTGACATGAATCTTTGTTCACCAAAATCAAAGCATCATCAAAGTGTCACAAAACAAGATGGAGAAAAGCTAAAGATTGCAGTTGGTTGAAATCGTGCAAATATGAGCATTTGGAATATCCATTTCCTGACATGCAATTCACAACAGGCAATTGCCCAGGCCCCAGCATAAGTTCATCATTCATAGGAGCAGAATCAGGCCATTCAGCCCATCAAGTCCACTCCGCCATTCAATAATGGCTGAACTACCTTTCTGTCAACCCATTCTCCCCTCTAGATCGCTTAATGAGTAACAGTGTAGCAGTGAACACAGGAACAGAAGGGAAAGGACACAACGTGCTGGAGAAACTCAGTCTTAACTGAAGAAGGGTCCCAACCCAAAACAACACCTCATGTGCTCCAGAGATGCTGCCTGACCTGCTGGTTTACTGCAGCACTTTGTCCCCTTTAGTCAGAGCTGCCAAGATTTGTCAGAGCATTTCAGTATTCTAGTACCTGTACCTGAAAATCAGTATTTTACTGAGGAAATCAGTATTTTTGCTGAAAATTGGGTTTTTTAATGTGCGGTCATACCCATGCAAGAGTACAAGAATGCATAACTTTGCTACCAATTGACATGTCTTCTATGCACCTTACTTGACAGTGCATTCATTGCCATCTCTTTGTCTACTGATGTTTGAACAGCTGCTTCCTGCTTTTAGCACCAGATGATGATGTAGAAGCCATTTAGGAAGCCTCCCTCTCCCTCCTTCCTGTCTCTCCCTCCCCCTCTCCTTTTTTTTCTGCCTCCTTCCCCTCTCCATCCTCTCCCTCTCTCCAACCCTCACTCTTTCTTCCTTGAACCCACACACCGTTCTGTAAAATCAAGGTTTAAAGTTTCTTGAAAACAGCTTCACAGGTAGATCAGGGCGACACAGTGTCGCAGCGGTAGTTGCTGCCTTGCAGCGCCAGGTTCGATCCAGACGAGTGCTGTTGGTACGGAGTTTGTACGTTCTCCCCGTGCCCTGCAAGGGGTTTCTCCGAGATCTTCGATTTCCACCCACACTCCAAAGACATACGGGTATGTTGTTAAATTGGCTTGGACAATGTGAAAGTACGAAAAAAGCATGTGTAGGATAGTGTTAATTTGCAGGGATCACTGGTCGGCACAGACCCAGTGGGCCAAATGACCGGTTTCTGCGCAGTATCTCTAAAACTAAAGAAGCCTTCATCGGTCAGGGTATTGAGTATAGAAATTAGGTTACAATTGCAGGTAGACAAAAATGCTGGAGAAACTCAGCGGGTGAAGCAGCTATGGAGTGAAGAAATAGGTGACGTTTCGGTTGAGACCCTTCTTCAGACTATTTTATTCAGAGATTTTAAATTTATATCAGAGATGTTACAATTGCCTTATGTGGTCCGGACGAGGGCCTGGGCTATAGGGGAAGGTTTGGGCAAGCTAGGCGCTTTATTCCTTGGAGTGCAGGAGGATGAGGGATGATCTTGCAGAGGTATACAACATCATGATGGAACAGGTGGGGTAGATATGATTTGATTTGATTCAACTTTATTGTCATTGTCTTCAAGTAAGGGACAACAAAATGCTATTTCCCATACAGTCATACGAATAAAAAAAAACAGAAACACAGAACACGATAGTCCACAACATTCCCACAACGCCACCAGAGTTCCCCACTGTGAGGGAAGGCACCAAAGTCCAGTCAACCTCCTCGCTGATGTTCCCCGATGTTCACCCGTGGTCGTGGCCTCCCAAGCCCCCCGCGATGTTCAGGCCCTCTCGCCAGAAACGATGGAACCCTGACGTCGAACGGAAGAACATCCTCAGCGGCCTGGACCTCTGAATTGGCCACCTCCCACCGGAGTCCGCGGCTCCCAAAGCCCACAGGCCGAGCTGGGAGGAGATTCAACGCTGGCGGCCCCCGACAAAGGGTCGCAGGACTCCGCAATGTTGGTCAGCGCCGGGAGCTCCACAGACCATAGCTCGGTGATGTAAATGCAGCAGGCCTAACACTGCGGAGCCTCAAACGGCGATCCCAGGTGAGGCATCGCCCGCTCCGCGATGTATCCAGCACTGCGCCGCCGCTGCTGAAGCTCTGGTTCGGTCACTTCCTCGTCAGGAAGTGACTGAAAGGTTTCCCCCTTACCCTCGCCCCCTCCTCCACATAAAATACATAAACAACATCTCCAAAAACATACTTTAAACAACTAAAAATAGAAAAAGATAAAAACACAAACAGACTGTAGGTGGATGCAGTCATCAACAGCGCCACCGGATGCGTATTCAGGGAATCAAGAACCAGAATATAGGTTTAAGGTGAGAGGGGAAAGATTTAATAAAAACCTGAAGGTCAACTCTTTCACACAGGGTATATGGACTGAGCTGCCAGAGGAGGTACTATAGCAATATTTAAAAGATTTTGATGAGAATGTACATAGCATAATTAGCAAGTTTGCAGACAACACAAAAGTGGGTGGTATTGTAGATAGTGAAGATGGTTGGCAAAGATTGCAGCAGGATATTTATTTGTTGGGCAGGTGGGCTGAGGAATGATTGATGGAATTTAATACAGAGAAATGTGACCTATTAGAATTTCCAGGACCTACACAGTGAATGGTAAGATTATGGGGTGTTTTAGAGCAGAGGGATCTAGGAGTTCCCTGATAATGTCATCACAGGTAGATAGAGCAGACAAAAGGCTTTTGTCATATTGCCATCGTCCGTCAGAGTATTGAATATAGTAGTTGGGAGGTCATGTTTCAGTTATGAGGTGAGATCACATTTCAAGTATTTCGTTCAGGTTTGGTCACCATGTTATCAAAAAGATATAAAGCTGGACAGGGTGCAGAGATCACATATGAGGATGTTGCTAAAGAGAAAGGTTGAGCAGGATGGGACTTTATTCCTCAGAAGGAGGAGGGGTGATCTTATAGAGGTGCACAAAATCATGAGGGGAATAAATCAGGTAGGACCAGTGTAGATGGGGCATGTTTGGTCGGTGGGGACAAGTTGGCCCAAGGGCCCGTTTCAACTCTGTATGACCTGAAATATTTGGAAAGGTACATGGATCAGAATGGTTCAGAGGGATACGGTCAAAATACAGGCAGGTGGAACGAGCGTAAATGGGGCATTTTGGTTAGTATGGGCAAGTTGAGCTGAAGGGTGTTTCTACGCTGTTTGACTCTGACACCGTGAGATGTGCGGGACAATGATTTGTATACGGAGGGTGATATGATGGTGGTATTTATGATAGGCACATGGATATACAAGATACATTTATTCGTCACATGTGCCAGATGGCACAGTGAAATGAAATTCCCATACAGCCATACGATAAAATAAGGGACACAACACACTATAGAGAGACGAGCAACACTGCACAACACACTATAGAGTTTGACATAAAACATGCCCACACAGCAGAATCAGAGTTTCCCACTGTGTGGGAAGGCACCAAAGTCAGTTTCTTCCTCCATTGTTCCCCGTGGTCAGGGCCTCCCCATGCCCTCCGCAGTTGCCGCTACGGGTGGCCCGATGTTCAGGACCGCTCGCCGGGGTGTTGTAAGTCCGACGTCGGGGCTGCGGGACGTCCTCAGCGGCGTGGACACCAGAGTCGGCCCCCTCCTAGCGGAGTCGGCGGCTCCCAAAGTCCGTAGGCCGCGCCGGGTGGAGACTGCTGCCCCAGGACTCCGTGTTGGCGATCAGCGCCGCCGGCGTTGGAAGCTCTTCCAAACCAGAGCTCCACGATGTTGGAGCAGCGGCCCAACGCTCCGGAGCTTCAAACGGCAACCCAGGTAGGCATCATCCGCTCCGCGGTGACTCTAGCGCTGCGACACCGCTGTAGCAGCCCCGGTCCGGTTCCCGGTCCCCGGCAGGAAAGGCTGCTCCGATCCAGCTGGTAGGCCGCAAGGTGGGGGGCGAGGAAAAGACTCGGAGAAATAGTCGCGTCCCTGCCAGGAAGAGACTGGGAAACGGTTTCCCCCTTACCCTGCCCCCCTCCCCCACATAGAAAAGTTAAAGTTTCCCCCAACACAAGACTTTAGACTAACTAAAAATAACAGACAGGTTGTAGGCAGAGGCTGCTGCCAGTGCAGTGCCCCTAGAGGATATGCAGGGAATGGAAGGATATGGATCATGTGTAGACAGAGATTAGTTTAACCTCGCATCATATTCAGCACATTGTCGGCTGAAGGGCCTGTTCCTCTGTACTGTTCAATATAGTTTACCGTTGATTTCATCAACTTCATCACCAATTCCTGGTTCACTCATCTCCCACCCAAATCGGCCACTCCCCAAGTACCTTCCCAGCAACCGCAGATGTAACATCTGTTCCTGAGCCTCCTCTATCACCTATATCTAGGGGCCCCAGCAGGCCTTCCAGGTGAGACCGAGGCTCATGTGCACCTCCTCTAACTTCATCTACTGTATCTGGTTCTGATATGGCCTCCTATGCATCAGTGAGACTACGCGTAGAGTACTTGCACTGGGTCCACTCAGGCCTGTTGGATCTCCTGGTTGCCAACCATTTTAACAATCATTCCCATTCCGTCTTTTCTATCCCTGGCCCTTCTACATTACCAGAGTGAGGCCACACATACACACTGGAGGAACAGCACCTCACATTTTACTTGGGTAACTTACAAACCAACAGTACGAACATAGAATTCTCCACTTTTAGGTAATAATCGGTACGATGGCACGGTGGCGCAGTGGTAGCGTTGCCGCCTTACAACACCAGAGACCCCGGTTCGATCCTGACTACGGGTGCTGTCTGTACGGCGTTTGTAGGTTCTTCATGTGACCGCATGGGTGTTCCGGCTTCCTCCCACACTCCAAAGACGTACAAGTTTGTCGGAGAATTGGCTTCAGTAAAGATTGTAAATTGTCCCTAGTGTACGGGGATCGCTAGTTAGCGTGGACTCAGTGGGCCAGAGGGCCAGTATCCAAGCAGTATCAACAAACTAAACTAAACTCTCCTTTTTTATCCCCTCTACAATTTTCCTGCATCTCGCCTGTTTAATCCCTTACGAATGTAATATTTTGCTGTAAGATCCCCTCACGTCATTTTAAATTCCAGTGAATACAAGCCTAGTCGATCCATTCTTTCATCATATGTCAGTCCTGCTATCCCGGGAAATAACCTGGTGAACCTACACTGCAATCCCTTAATAGCAAGATTGTATTCCCTCAAATTAGGAGACCAAAGCAGCACACAATATTCCAGATGTGGTCTCACCAGGGCACTGTACAACCGCAGTATACTCCTTGTTCCTATACTCACATCCTCCCGCTATGAAGGCCAACATGCCATTTGCTTTCTTTGCTGCCTGCTGTACCTGTATGCTTACTTTCAGTGACTGGTCTCGTTGTACCTCCCCTTTTCCAAAACTGACACCATTTAAATAATACTCTGCCTTCCTGTTCTTGCTACCAAAGTGAATAACCTCACATTTATCCACATTATACTGCATCTGCCCACCCACCCTATCCAAGTACAATACAATATTTATTACGAAAATTGAACCTCAGTGAGGCTCAAACGAAATTCTGTTTCCACAGCCATACAAACAAAGACAATTTCCTACAGACACACACAATTCAATTTACAGAAACATCCATCCCAGTGAACCCACTGTGATGGAAGGCAAAGTCTTGTCTCTCCCTTGTTCTCCATTTCTCTCCCGATGTCGAAGCCCCAGGCGGGCGATGATAAGTCCCACGGCCAATTTAGGCCGTGCCAGGCGATGCAAGTCCCCGCTCCCGGTCTAAAAGTCTCGAAGTTGGAGCCCCCTGCGGGCGCTGGAATGTCCCACCGCCATGAAGCCGCGCCGGGCGATGTATGGTCCCGCTCCGGATCGTTCCAACCCCGCGACACGGGCTGGAGAAGTCGCGTTGCGGGAGCTCAGAAAAGCGATCTCTCACCCAGACCCGCAAGCTCCCGATATCACAGTCCAACGGACCGGCGGCTGCAGCTGGAGCCTCCGAGCTACGTGGTCGGGCCGCAGCAGCGAGTCACCACCGCTGCCGACGTTCCGATACCGGACAGCCCCACGATGGAAAGTCTGCTGCTCCGCAGGCTTCATGACTGGAGCACCCCAGGTCGTTCAGGCTGGAGGCCGCTCCACGGTGCTAGGCCCCAACGACAACAGAGACCCGACAAGGAAAAGGTCGGGTCTCCAGTACAGGGAAGAGATTTTAACAAGTTTCCCCCTCCCCCCCGCCCCGCCCCCCACATATACACAGTTAAAAACACTATTAAAAAACACAACTACATTTAACTAGACAAAAAAAGAGACAGACAGGCTGTAGGGGCCGCTGCAACAGGTGAGTCGCGCCGCCAACCCAGTAACCCTGCAGCCTCAAAGCACCCTCCTTGCAGCTCACACTGCCATCGTTTTGTGTCGTCCACAAACTTGGAGATGTTACATTTAATTCCTTTCTCTAAATTGTCCATGTATACTGTAAATAACTGGGGTACCAGCTCAGAGCCTTGCATCACCCCATTTATGCCTATCTGGCTTGGTCCACCCATTTGCCAATCAACCTCCCTCTCACTCGTATACACCTAACATTTGCTAGGCTGTGTCCAAACCACCTCTTTGCAGCTTTCTCTCCCAACTACAATTAGTCTGAGGCAGTCTCCACCCAAAACATCACCTATTCATGTCCTCCAGCGATGCAGCTTGACCCACTGGCTTACTCCTGCACCTAACCTTAGCCTACATCTGGCAAATCATGAAAACACACACCTCCAGATTCACAGGCAGTTTCTTACCAGCTGTCATCAGGCAACTGAATCATCCAACTACAACCAGAGAGCAGTGCTGAACTACTACCTACCTATTTGGTGACCCTTGGACTATCCTTGATCAGACTTTGCAGGCTCTATCTTGCACTAAATGTTATTCATTTATCATTTTAAAAATAAATAAAAACAAAACGTTATTCCCTTATCATGTATTTATTCACTGCAAATGGTTCGATCGAAGTCTTTTAAATCCCCAGCAGCACGTTCTAGACACTCATGACCCTTCGTGTTAAAAACTTGCCTTGCACATTTTAAAACTTTGTTCCTCTCATAAAGCTATGCCCTCTTGTATTTGATTTTTTCCCCAAATGGGGACAAAAATACATGACTACTTACCCTATCTATGCCTCTCATCTCTGGCCTTAGTCCATCCATCTGCCAATTATCCCCTCCCCCTCTTGAGCGTTGGTGTCCTGAGGCCTTCATCCATCCACACGGGCCGCAACTTTAGTTTTATACAGATCAGCGTTGCAACGGCAGTGCAAATTCCTGGGTTTGAATCCGTTTCCATTGATTCAGTAAGTCCCGCTAAAGATGTGCAGAACACACAGGAGTTGGTGCAATGACCTTGGGGACACCCCGCCCCGAGTTGGTTAGTTTTGGCACAAACGGGAAATGCAGGCTATCTGTAATTGTTGAATTCAGCATTGATCGCTGAGGATGCAATATGTCTGGACAGACATGTGGAGGCACGGTGGCGCAGCTGTAGAGACATTAGTAGTGATCTTTCAACAACCACTAGCGTTAGGAGTGGTCCCAGACGATTGGAAAATTGCAAATATTACTCCGCTGTTCAAACAGGGAGCAAAATAGAAGAGAGCAAACTAGAGCGGTTGTAGACACAAATGCTGGAGTATAGAAGGAATGTGGCGTTTCAGGTCGAGACCCTCCTTTCCCCAACCGCTGTCTTTCCCTGCTCTCCCGCCTCCTCCACACAACCCCCTTCATTTCGCTCACACTCCCCTCCCTCCTCTGCTCACATTTTCCCATATTCTCCCCTTCCCGCAATAATGCTACTATCCCCCGCCTTATCGTTTCGCTATCTCCTGCCTCTCATTTCCCCTTCCTTCTTAATCCCCCTCCCTTTTCCCTTTCCTTCCCTCCACTCTTTTCCTTCCCCTCACCTCCATTCCCCTCATCGTCTTCCACTCGCTCCCTCCATTCCCTTCCCTTCCCCCCAGGTGCCTCCCTCCCTCCCTCTCACCTACACAATGGCGCCGAGTCCCGGAGCCGCAGCGAACGGCAGCCAGGTCGAGTCAGGTCACGTGACGGCGGCGGGCGCTCGGACAGCGGTTGCTTTTGGCGGGAGCGGCCGTCGACGGCGGAGGCGCCGGTTGTCAGTTGTCATCCATCATCCATCATCATCCATCCCGATTGACACCAACATCCATCATGCATTCACCTCGCTCCCAAAGCTCATGCATTTTATCCTGAACCTACCCTTCACGGCAATGATTTACAGGTGAGTTTCGATGTTGATTTTTCAAGTCCAAAGCTTTTAGACTCCTGCTTTATTTTGCCCAAATTACTGGCACCTCATACCGAGAGAATTTATTGCAGAACCGGAGAAATGGGGCAGGGTGTGTGATTGTGATTATCTTCATCATTTTCCCCCTGGCATTCCAGACGAAGTATTCCTCTGTTACCATTTTAAACCTCGGCAGAGATTTAAGCTGCTCCAGAGCAAAACACAAAGCGCTGGAGGAACTCAGTGGGTCCATTTGTATCCCCTTTAGAAACATCGAAAATAGGTGCAGGAGGAGGCCAATCGGCCCTTCGAGCCAGCACCGCCATTCATTGTGATCATGGCTGATCGTCCCCTATCAATAACCCGTGCCTGCCTTCTCCCCATATCCCTTGACTCCTCTAGCCCCAGGAGCTCTATCTAACTCTCTCTTAAATCCATCCAGTGACTTGGCCTCCACTGCCCTCTGTGGCAGGGAATTCCATAAATTCACAACTCTCTGGGTGAGAACGTTTTTTCTCACCTCAGTCTTAAATAACCTAAGAATGTGGCCCCTGGTTCTGGATTTGCCCAACATTGGGAACATTTTTCCTGCATCTAGCTTGTCCAGTCCTTTTATAATTTTATATATTTCTATAAGAACCCCCTCATCCTTCTAAACTCCAGTAAATACAAACCTAGTGTTTTCAATCTTTCCTCATATGACAGTCCCGCCATCCCAAGGAAAAATCTCGTGAACCTACGCTGCACTGCCTCAATCTCAAGGATGTCCTTCCTCAAATAAGGAGACCAAAACTGTACACAATACTCCAGATGTGGTCTCACCAGAGCCCTATACAACTGCAGAAGAACCTCTTTATTCCTATACTGAAATCCTCTTGTTATGAAGGCCAACATTCCATTAGCTTTCTTCACTGCCTGCTGTACCTGCACGCCAACTTTCAGTGACCGGTGTACAAGGAAGCCCAGGTCTCGCTGCACCTCCCCCTTACCTAACCTAACCCCATTGAGATAATAATCTGACCCCTTGTTTTTGCCGCCAAAGTGGATAACCTCACATTTATCTATATTATACTGCATCTGCCCACTCACTCAACCTGTCCAAGTCACCCTGCAACCTCCTAACATCCTCTTCACAGTTCACACTGCCACCCAGCCTTGTGTCATCCGCAGACTTGCTAGTGTTGCTCCTAATTCCCTCTTGAAAATCATTAATATATATGGTAAACAGTTGCGGCCCCAACTCCGAGTCTTGCGGCACTCCACTCGCCACCGCCTGCCATTCTGAAAAGGACCTGTTCATTCCTACTCTTTGCTTCCGGTCTGCCAACTAATTTTCTATCCATGTCAACACATCTACCCCCAATACCATGTGCTCTAATTTTAGTCACCAGTCTCCCGTGCGGGACCTTATCAAAATCCTTTCTGAAAGTCTAGATACACTACTTCCACTGGCACCCCTTCATCCATTTTACTTGTCACATCCTCAAAAAATTCCAGATTAGTCAAGCTGTCAAGCATTTGCCAAGAATATAAACAAAGCAAATTTAAAAAGGAGGGACAGATGGCAGTATTAGTTAAATAAACAACCACAGCTCTGAGAAGGTATGATTAGGTGGATTGTGTAAATGAGGCAATATAAGACTAAATGGGACCCGTTGGGGCCCTATTCCCCAACGCGATATTCCACCACTCATCCGTTCCCCAAACGCAACCCATTCCCCCAATGCAATATTCGACCACTCACCCTTAGCCCCTAACTGCGCAGGCGCAGCTGATGGGTTCCCGTTGTGATGCCCCAGATCCGCCCTCACCCCCCCCCCCACTCCGCCTCTTGCCCTTCCACCCCCACGCACACACTCGATCCCCACTCAACCACCCCCTATCCACTCTTAGCGGCTCTCCGGCGGCGCAGCCATTCATGCCCATTGGGTTCTCATTGTGATGTGCAACACGCAGATATTACCGTGCAGCTGACGGGCACGGCAAGTGAAAAGGGATTTTTTAAAGCTTAAAATGTGAATACCTCTGAAAATATGACAACAATTTAAACGTGAAAGATGAGATTTATTCAGCCCATTCTTTCTTGTTGGTAGCCAAAAATGCTGGAGAAACTCAGCGGGTGAGGCAGCATCTGTGGAGCGAAGGAAAAGGTGACGTTTCAGGTTGAGACCCTTCAGACTTTCTTGTTGCGTCCCTTGTTGTGTTCTGCAGCTGGGGGTGGGGGACGACTTCAGGCGGGGGCTGGAGCCAGTAGGGGAGCCAATGGGGGGAGCGCCTTCAGCAGGGGCTGTCGGGGGGGGGGGATGGTGGGGGGGGGGGGGGGGTTCCTGCAGACGGGAGAGGGGGCGGCTTCAGGCGGGGGCTGATGGGAAGAATCCTGCAGCTGGGGACGGGACTGCTACAAGTCGGGGCTGGTGAGGGGGGAGCATCCTGCAGCGGGGGAGGGAGACGGCTTCAGGAGGGGGCTCTCGGGGACCATCTTCAGGAGGGGGCTGTCAGGGGCCGGCTTCAGGAGGGGGTTATCGGAGGCGGGGGGAGCGCCCTACAGCCAGTGGAGACGGACGGCTTCAGGCGGGGTCTCTTGGGGGCCGGTGGAGGGGGGGGCGAGAGCGTCCTGCAGCCGGGGGAGGGGGATGTCTTCAGGCAGAGGCTGTCGGGGGCCGGGGGGGGGGAAGAGCGTCCTGCAGCCGGGGGAGGGGACCGCTTCAGGCGGGGGCTGTCAGGGGCCGTTGGAGGCGGGGTGGGAGCGACCTTTAGCCGTCAGAGGGGGACGGCCTCATGCAGGGGCTGTCGAGGGGCTGTGGGGGAGAGCAGGGTATCTTGGGGGAGGGGGGCAGGAGCGAGCGAGGGGGATCAGAGGGGAAAGGGCTGGAGCTGATGGTGCTATGTGGACTCATAGCGGGCACTGGTCGCTGGACGTTCTCCGCCAGGATCAGAATCTCTGTTTTCCGTTTGGCGACATCTACTGTGCGGGGCCGGGCTGGGATGTGCCGGGCTTCCGGTCCCTCTGAAAATTGTGTCCGGTTGTAAACCTCTGCCGGCCATCCTCCGCTCCAGTATAGACGCGATGGAAACCTCCGCCGGCCATCCTCAGCTCCAGTTAAGACGCGATGGCGCAGGAAGGGGCGGACCGTCCCACGGAGTGACAGTAGAAAAGACCAATGCACGTGCCGCTGAACGACAGGAGAGGAGATCGATCTGCGCACGGGCGTTTTTTAAGATTTTTTAAACCTCGCTGACGTTTACATTAGACCACCGATTGGAACGAAACTTGGTGCAATCGCAGCACAGGAGAACAGTAAATATCTGGCAAAAGATCGTAACGTTATCGCGTACCGTTTTTGCGCAAATAGAATGACCGCACAAACCGGAAGATAAGATCAGAGCTTTAGTTATGTATAGATGTAAAAAACAAAAGGGAATTGTACTGTTGTGAAAACACAGTAGACAAACATTTCTCAACCGTTGATATTGAGAACAGCTGTCTTCCTAAACTGACATTTTACCTATTTTAAGATAATTTACAACAATGTTTAATGCAATATACTCTTGATATTAAATTAAAGAACATGCATTGGTGTTTAATTAATTTTAAGTGAATAGTTTGAATTGTGCCCTATTTGGTGCAGACAGCCGTATTTATTTTCCTTTGAGGATCAATATTTTAGAAGTAACCTTTGACATGAAGTGACAAAGGTAATTTTCTAATGCAGATCCATGTCTTGGGTAGAGGTGGGAAGAAGTTTTACTTTTTGCATGCTTACATTTAAAACTAGTTATTTTTTAATGTAGTCTCCATGTCTTTGGTCGAGTTGAGGGAGGCTCTATTTTATTTTATTAATACACATTGCAGTAAACTGCAGATAACAGTGCATACTGTTTATGAAGATTTAAAGCATAATAACAGGCTATCTTTAACTTCTACTTGTGCAGAAAGATAACTACAAAAAATAATTATGTTACCATATGTGAATGAGAGTTCTTACCTGCTGAAGTGCTTACCTTCTAATCATACCTTTCTAAGATTAGAAAAGGATATTCAGAGTGACTTAGCAATGCTCATTCTGATTTGATACTTGGCTTTACTTGCAGTCATTGCTGAAAACCCCCTTTTGCAAATATAACTTGAATGGAACGAGTTTTGAACAAAAAAATGCAAATAAAATAGGAAATTTTTGGAAATATTCATTACATCAAACAACATTTTTGGCAAGTGTTACAGTGCCCTCCATAATGTTTGGGGAAAAAGACCCATCATTTATTTATGTACTCCACAATTTGAGATTTGTATGAGAAAAAAATCTTGTGGTAAAAGTGGACATTGTCAGATTTTAATAAAGGCTATTTATATACATTTTGATTTCACCATTTAGAAATTACAGCAGTGTTTATACACAGTCCCCCCTTTTCAGCATACCATAATGTTTGGGATGCAGCAATGTCATGTAAATTAAAGTAGTCGTGTTTAATATTTTGTTGCATATCCTTTGCATGCAATGACTGCTTGAAGTCTGATTCATGGACATCACCAGTTGCTGGGTGTCTTCTCTGGTGATGCTCTGCCGGGCCTGTATTGCAGCCATCTTTAGCTTATGCTTGTTTTGGGGGCTAATCCCCTTCAGTTTTCTCTTCAGCATATAAAAGGCATGCTCAATTGGGTTCAGATCGTGTGATTGCCTTGACCACTCAAGAAATGACAATTTTTTCACCTTGAAAAACTCCTTTGTTGCTTTAGCAGTATGTTTGGGATCATTGTCTTGCTGTAGAATGAACCACCAGCCAATGTTTAGAGGCGTTTGTTTGAACTTCAGCAGATAGGATGTGCCCATACACTTCATAATTAATTATGCTCCTACCATAAGCAGTTACATCATCAATGAAGATAAGTGAGCCAGTACCTTCAGCAGCCATACATGCCCAGGCCATAACACCCCCAGCACCGTGTTTCACAGATGAGGTGATATGCTTTGATTCATGAGCAGATTCTTCGCTCCTGCATACTTTGTTATTGCCATCACTCTGAAATAAGTAAATCTTCGTCTCACCTGTCCACAAGACCTTTTTCCAGAACTGTGCTTGCTCTTTTAAGTACTTGGCAACTGTAACCTGGTCATTCCTTCAAGCTCGGTAGCGACAGGAGGGAGTTTGATGATTGGCTGTAAGGTAAGCTCTTGGAAGTTTCTTTTTTCTCCTTACAGGAGCGGCTAGTTTAAAACTGGGCGCGACCAGCTAGGAACACATTCCTTACAGCTCCGGAGCGGCAGGAGGTTTGGTGATTGGCTGTAAGCTAAGCAATTTGCAAATTGGTTGTGGCAAATTGGGAATTTATCAGCCAATATGGCGGGGAAATTTGCAAAGGCTACTGGAGAGACTTTAAACTAGAATGGTTGGGGCGAGGGACTCAAATAGAGAAAGCTAGTAGACAGAATGGGAGGCAGGAAGCAGAAAAGGGAAGCACTCGGGCACAAGAGGAGAAAGAAAAAAAAGGAAATAAACAGAATAAGAGGCGGGGGGGTTTCTTAAATGTGCATATTTTAATGCTAGGAGCATTGTAAGAAAGGTGGATGAGCTTAGAGTCTGGATAGACACCTGGAAGTATGATGTTGTGGCAATCAGTGAAACATGGTTGCAGGAGGTCTGTGATTGGAAACTAAGTATTCCAGGATTTCGTTGCTTCAGGTGTGATAGAATTGGAGGGGCAAGAGGTGGAGGTGTTGCATTGCTCGTCAGGGAAGATATTACAGCAGTGCTTTGGCAGGATAGATTGGAGGGCTCATCTAGTGAGGCTATTTGGGTGGAACTGAGAAGTGGGAAAGGTGTAGCAACAATTATAGGGGTGTATTATAGACTGCCAAATGGGGATCGAGAATTGGAAGAGCAAATATGTAAGGAGATAGCAGATATTAGTAGTAAGCACAAGGTAGTGGTTGTGGGAGATTTCAACTTTCCACACATAGATTGGGAAACACATTCTGTAAATGGGCTGGATGGTTTGGAGTTTGTAGAATGTGTGCAGGATAGTTTTTTGCAGCAATACATATAGGTACCTATACTAGAGGAGGGGCAGTGCTGGACCTCCTGTTAGGAAATGAGACGGGACAGGTGGCGAAAGTATGCGTTGGGGAGCACTTTGGGTCCAGTGATCACAATACCATTAGTTTCAATATAATTATGGAGAGGGTCAGAACTGGACCAAGGGTTGAGATTTTTGATTGGAGAAAGGCTAACTTTGATGAGATGCGAAATGATTTAAAAGGAGCGAACTGGGACATTGCTTGAATTTTTTTAAGAGGTTACTAGGGAAATTGACGAGGGTAAAGCAGTGGATGTTGTCTATATGGACTTTAGTAAGGCCTTTGACAAGGTTCGTCATGGAAGGTTAGTTAAGAAGGTTCAACTGTTGGGTATAAATGCAGGAGTAGCAAGATGGATTCAACAGTGGCTGAATGGGAGAAGCCAGAGGGTAATGGTGGATGGTTGTTTGTCGGGTTGAAGGCAGGTGACTAGTGGGGTGACTCAGGGATCTGTGTTGGGTCCTTTGTTGTTTGTCATGTACATCAATAATCTGGATGAAGGTGTGGTAAATTGGATTAGTAAGTATGCAGATGATACCAAGATAGGGGGTGTTGTGGATAATGAAGAGGGTTTCCAAAGTCTACAGAGTGATTTAGGCCATTTGGAAGAATGGGCTGAAAGATGGCAGATGGAGTTTAATGCTGATAAATGTGAGGTGCTACACCTTGGCAGGACAAATCAAAATAGGACTTACATGGTAAATGGTAGGGAATTGAAGAATGCAGTTGAACAGAGGGATCTGGGAATAACCGTGCATAGTTCCTTGAAGGTGGAATCTCATAGATAGGGTGGTAAAGAAAGCTTTTGGTATGCTAGCCTTTATAAATCAGAGCATTGAGTATAGAAGCTGGGATGTAATGTTAAAATTGTACAAGGCATTGGTGAGACCAAATCTGGAGTATGGTGTACAATTTTGGTCGCCCAATTATAGGAAGGATGTCAACAAAATAGAGAGAGTACAGAGGAGATTTACTAGAATGTTGCCTGGGTTTCAACCAGTAAGTTACAGAGAAAGGTTGAATAAGTTAGGTCTTTATTCTCTGGAGCGCAGAAGGTTAAGGAGGGACTTGATAGAGGTCTTTAAAATGATGAGAGGGATAGACAGAGTTGATGTGGACCAGCTTTTCCCTTTGAGAATAGGGAAGATTCAAACAAGAGGACATGACTTCAGAATTAAGGGACAGAGGTTTAGGGGTAACATGAGGGGGAACTTCTTTACTCAGAGAGTGGTAGCGGTGTGGAATGAGCTTCCAGTTGAAGTGGTGGAGGCAGGTTTGTTGGTATAATTTAAAAATAAATTGGATAGGCAAATGGATGAGAAGGGAATGGAGGGTTATGGTATGAGTGCAGGCAGGTGGGACTAAGGGTAAAAAGTTGTTCGGCACGGACTTGTAGGGCCGAGATGGCCTGTTTCCATGCTGTAATTGTTATATGTTATATGGTTAATATAAGCAAGGTTTGCTGTCGGGAAGAGCTTTGTTGAGGAAAGTGCCTTGTGAGAAAAGTGTGAGTCTTTGGCTCGAGAGTCTTCGGCGAGGAGGCTGAGGAGAGGAGACCATGCAAAAAGCTGGAGAGGATGGGACGCAGTGAACACATGATGGGTAAAATGAGGCAGTGTGATGCTTGTAGGATGTGGGAGGCCAGGGACACCGATGGAGCCTCTAGCTGCTACAACTGTGGTAAGTGTGTCCAGGTTCAACTCCTGAAGGACCGCGTTGGGGCACTGGAGAAGCAGCTGGATGACCTCGGGGCAATCCGGGAAAACAAGAGTTTCCTGGACAGGACCTTCAGTGTGGTTGTCATGACGAGGAGACGGGAAGAACGAAGGTGTATGACTGAGAGAAAGGGTAGTAGACCGACGTCGGGCAGAGCCATAGTGATGGGAGATTCCATTGTCCAAGGTGCAGACTGAGATTCTGTGGCGGCAGGCGAGACTCAATGATGGTGTGTTGCCTCCCTGGTGCTAGGGTTCAAGATATCACAAACCAAATTAAGAACATCCTCGAAAGGGAAGGTGAACATCCGGCAGTAGTTGTGCACATAGGCACATACCACATAGGGATGAAGAGGAAGGAGGTTCTGTCACGCGAGTTTAGAGAATTAAGGGGCTGTCCCACTTGCGTGACCTAATCTAAGAGTTAAGAACAGTGTCTTCGACCTTCAAGCTCGAGGGCACTCGCCTGGTAAGCTTCAAGCATGAACGACTGTCTGCATTGAAACCGTGAGCTGGATCGACCGACCGCACACGCACACACACACACACATCGCAAAGGCAGGGGCCAGGGAAAGCGGGGGAGCGCTGTCTGAAATTCGTTGATGAAGAAGAAGGTAAACGGCTGCCACAGTGTATGGTAAGTCCTTTAGAGAGCGGGGGGGGGGGGGGGGGGGGGTGGGTGGGGTTGTGGGGTACAGAAAGGGAGAGAAGGTGAGCGAAGGTGGGGAGAAGGGGGAGGAGAAGGAGAGAGAGGGAGGAGATGGAGAGAGAAGGGAGGAGATGGAGAGAGAGGAGATGGAGAGAGAGGGGGGGAAGGAGAGAGGGGGGCTGAAGGGGAAAGAAAGGGAGAAGGAGTGGAGACACTTTTAAGAAGTATAATAATGTTTAGCAGGCATTTAACCTACCAGTCAGTCTTTCTTGGTCCTGAAAACTCCAATGAGCCAAACAAAATGCTCGGTCAGCACTCAACTGCACTACGAGTTCAAACGACCAATTGTTATTCGCGGAAATTTTTTCAACATGCTGAAAAATTTTCCGCGACCTAGCTGAGAGCTCGAGTATTCAGAAACTTCCCTCAAGCATGAAGGAGAGTTCCAGCGACCTCCTAGGACCACGTGTCGAACCTGCTGCGAGGCGAAGACACTCATCTAAACTCGCAGATTAGGACAAGTAGGACAGCCCCTTAAGAAAGAAGACTGAAAAGCAGGACTTCTTGGGTGGTTATCTCTGGATTGCTTCCTGTACCTCGTGCTAGTGAGGACAGGAACAGGGTGATAGGTGGTCTGAATGTGTGGCTGAGGGGCTGATGCAGGGAACAAGGATTTAGATTTTTAGACCACTGGAATCTCTTCTGGGGTATAAAACGAACAGGTTACACCTTAACTGGAGGGCAACCAACGTTCTGGCAGGTAGGTTTGCTAGGGCTACATGTGTGGGTTTAAACTAAATAGTGGGGGGGGGAAGGGATTGACAAATTGGGAGTATAAAGATGTAGTTGAAGGGGAAGTGAATACAGGAAAAGTTACACAAGACTCCTGAATTAATGGGAAGGAATGTTTGAGAATGGATAAGAGAGTAAGGTCAGGGCCAATTGCAAATGGTGCAAGAGGGGAGGTGAATACCGAGGTCAAAGTGTTGCATATGAAAGCGCAAAGTATAAGAAATAAAGTGGACGAGCTTGAGCCTCAGTGAGAAATTGGCAAGTATGATGTTGTGGGAATTACAGAGACATGGCTGTGAGGGCCAGGGCTGGGAACTGAATATCCAAGGGTATATCTCCTATCGAAAAGACAGACAGGTGGGCAGAGGGGGTGGGGTAGCTTTGTTGTTGAGGAATGAAATTCAGTCCCTATGGGTGACATTGAAACGGGAGATGTGGAGTCAGCATGGATAGAACTAAGGAATTGTAAGGATATAACGATCCCAATGGGACTTATCTACAGGCCCCCAAACAGTATCCTGGATATAGGGTGCCATTTGAATCAGGAGTTAAAATTGACATATAGTAAAGGTAATGCTATGGTTGTTATGGGAGATTTCAACATGCAGGTAGACTGGGAAAATCTGGTTGGGACTGGACCCCATGAAAGGGAGTTTGTGGAGTGCCTCTGTGATGGATTCTTAGAGCAGTTTTGTCCCAAACATTATGGAGGGCATTGGAAAAATGGGACATTGGAAAGGTTGAGATTTTTCTTCTGGAACGTAGGAGTTCATAGAGGTATACATACAAAATTATGTTGGTGTCTAATAACAAGAAAGGAAAGGTCTAAATGGGACCAGAGGGGCATCAGTGTGTACACAGAGTATATGGGCATGTAGAACAAGCTGCCAAATCATCTGGTGGTACATGGTTTCAAGCTTTAAAATCTTCTGCTTGACAGGAGAGGGAAGTAGAGAGAATGACGGGAGAAGAGTGATACTTGATTTTGTTGGCTGTTTTCCCGAAGCAGCATGTAGATGATGTTTATGGGGTGTGGGAAGGCTAGTTTGTGCAATGGACTGGACTGCATCCTTAACTTTCTGTAATTTCTCACGGTCTTGGGCTCAGCAGTCCCCTAACTAAGCTGTGATTTGGCCCAATTTGTCCACTGCTCTACTTCCTCTAAAAATGAAGGAAATTCAACATGTCACCAATGATTCTTCCCAATTTGTACAGATGCACCACTAATTTAAAATACATGTCTTGTTCTGAGTATATAACGAGGCAAATATTAATAAGCATCAAAAAAGTATCCATGAAGGTTTAACATTTTTAATAAAAAATAGTAGCATGCATTATATATCCGCATTCAGACTTCTTCAGCGACTCTTCCATCTTCATCTTCGCCTTCTAGAAGCAAGCATAACTTGGTTATTGGTTTTATTAAAACATTGTTTTTAGTTTAAAGTCATACCATGCACACCAAACCCTTAACATCTGGCATGATACCCAGTATAAAGCCCAAAGTTTTGATAGCATGAAACTTCTTCCTCCATGTCCGATCAACTCATGGATGTGTTGTAACCATAATGTTTTTTATTTTTTTTTATTTTATTTTATTAGAAGTACAATCACATGGCACCAAAGTGCCTAATATATATTTTCATAATACATTTTATGTACAACTTCTTTTTTTTTGTTACATTGAAAAAAGATTAGAATAAGAAAAATAAGTTAGATAGTAAAGGATAGAAAGATGTGAAATATATAGTGTGTGAAGAAAGAAAACGAATAAATGAAGAAAGTTGAGAAAGAGAAAATAGAAAAAATAAAATAAAATTTAAAAAGGAGATCATTATCTATAATCTTGACCAACCCTCGTCCAGTCCTGAAACAGTTATTTTTTACAATTGTGTTGCACCATATGATTCCAAAAAAACGACGAATGGAGACCAACTCGTTATGAATTGGTCAGATTTATCCATTAGGAGGAATCGCATTTCCTCAACATACTTGCAATCCACATTTTAAGCGTTGGTATTGATGCACCCTTCCAAAATTTAAGTATTAATTTTTTTGCTATTATTAAACCATAGTTAAAGAATAGATTTTGAGATGTGTTCAATTTATTCCCATCTTCCATTACGCCAAATATAATCATTTCAGTATTAGGTTCCATTCTTGTCTTGAATAATTTTGTAAATATTTCAAAAATATCATTCCAAAATCTATAAAGTTTTATGCAGGAAACTAAGGAGTGTTTTATAGTTGCATTTTGGGCTAGACATTTATCACAAGTGGCGGATATATTTGGATAAAATTTGTTCAATCTTGTTTTTGAATAATATAATCTATACAATTTTAAATTGAATTAGATTATGTCTTATATTAATTGAACATTTGTGAATATATATCAAGTATTTTTCCCATGTAACCGTCGTGATTTTTATCATTAGTTCCCGTTCCCACTCTTCTCTAAGTACCTCCGTCGATGGTAGGTCTATATTTAGAATACTATTATATAAATATGATATTAATTTTTGTGAGTCAGCTTCAATATTCATTGCTTCTTCCAATACTTCAGAGGTTATTTTTTGATATGCTTGTATATATTTTTTCATGAAATCGCAAATCTGAAGATATTTAAAATATTGATTGTTTTTCAATTTAAATTTTAATTGTAATTGTTGGAATGATAGTAGGTTTCCCATTTCGTACATATCCCCGATCCTTCTAATTCCGAGACTTTCCCATTGGTTATACAGGTGCACAACCTTTTATCCGGAGTTCCAGAAACCGAAAAGATCAGAAAACCGGAAATTTTTTCCAGGATGTCGTCTGCGCACCAAAGCTCGTGTTTGGCACCAAACTTGACCCAAAACGACTCACGGTCAACCCAGGTCTGTACTACTGTAGCGGCTGCCTCCTCCCCGGAGACCGGGGAGACATTAAACATCTGTAAATCATTGCTTAAATGTTAGTCAGTTAGTTTGGAGGGCTTTTATGAGGGGAAGGGGGAGGGGGATGAAGGGGGAAACTTTAATTCTTAATCCCCTACCTGGTCGGAGAGGCGGGGAGCGGGCAATGCCTTACCGGGTCGCCGTGCAGTAAGCTCCGGAGCGTTGTGGCCGCTGACTCCCAACATCGCGTTGCTGACGCTGCGGGCGTCCGGCCGCGGGCGGCGCCGATTGTAGCTCCAACCCCGGCAACTCTACCCCTGGCTGCGCGGCGCTCCAAATCCAGCGTGGCCCGCGGCCGGACGCCCGCAGCCCCAGCTCCGCGATGTTGGGAGCCGGCGGCCACAGCGCTCCGGAGCTTACCGCACGGCGACCCGGTAAGGCATTGCCCGCTCCCCGCTGGTATCCCAGCGCTGTGGCCGCCGACTCCCAACATCGCGGAGCTGGGGCTGCGGGCGTCCGGCCGCGGGCGGCGCTGGACTTGGAGCGCCGCGCAGCCAGGGGTACCCCTGGCTGCGTCGGAGCTCCAACCGGCGCCGCCCGCGGCCGGACGCCCGCAGCCCCAGCTCCGCGATGTTGTGTGTCGGGGGCCACAGCGCTCCGGAGCTTACTGCACGGCGACCCGGTAAGGCATTGCCCGCTCCCCGCCTCTCCGACCAGGTGGGGGACTAAGAATTAAAGTTTCCCCTTCACCCCCCCTCACCACATAAAGTCCCTCCAAACTAACTGACTAACATTTAAGCAATGATTTACAATGATTCCCCGGCCTCCGGGGAGGAGGCAGCCGCTCCAGACTTTTCAAGCCGCCCGCGCTACCTATCTAATCTACGCTAAAAATCTTCCATTCGGAAATCCGAAAAATTCCGAAATCCGAGAAGTGTCTGGTCCCAAGGCTTTCGGATAAAAGGTTGTGCACCTGTATGTCTTATCAATAAGAGATGGTTTAAATAAAGGGTTATTCGCTATTGGCATTAATAATGATAGATTTCTTAATTTTAAAGATAATTTTATTTGTTTACAAATTCTTATTGTACCATATATAATTGGGTTCTTATATATTGTGTTATTCAGTTTTTTTGGGGAGAAGAGGATTGTTCCTATATTACAAGGATGGCAATCCTCCTTCTCCATTTTATCCATTCTGTCTGTTGGGTAGAACTATCCAACCAATAAATCATATTCTTAATATGCACTGCCCAGTAATAATAAATAAAATTCAGAAGTGAAAGTCCCTCGACCTCTTTTGGTTTACATAAGTGTTTTTTTGTGATTCTATGTGATCTATAGTCCCAAATATAATTAGTAATATTAGAGTCTAATTTTAAAAATATATATTTTGGTATATATACCGGTATAGACTGAAATAGGTATAGTAATTGTGGTAGGAAGATCATTTTTATTGCATTTATTCTACCTAATAATGATAAGGGAAGTGTTTTCCAAAATTTAATCAGCGTATTAAGTTTATTTAATAAAGGTATGAAATTAGCGTTGAATAATGCTTTATATTTTCTAGTAATCTGAATACCCAAATATTTAAAATTTTCTGTTGCGATTTTAAAGGGGAACTTCAATAAGTGTGTAGGTTCTTGAGGTTTTAATGTCATGATTTCACTTTTATTCCAGTTTATTCTATATCCAGAAAAAGACCCAAATCCCTCTATTAAATTTAATACATTTGGTATGCTCGTTTGTGACTTTGTAACATATAAAAGTATATCGTCTGCATATAATGAGATTTTATTCTTTGAGTCCCTGGAATTATAGCCCTGAATATTCGGATGAATTCTTATACTTTCAGCCAGGGGTTCTATCATAAGGGCAAATAACAGGGGTGATAATGCACATCCCTGCCTCTTACCCCGTGATAGTTGACATTTTTGAGATAACATGTTATTAGTTAAAATTCTTGTCATTGGTTTATCATATAATAATTTTACCCATGTTATAAAATTCTCTCCCATATTAATTTTTTGTAGTACTTTATATAAGTATTGTCACTCTACCTGATCAAATGCTTTCTCTGCATCCAAAGAAACAATTGATATATCTTCTTCCTCTATTGTAACCATAATGCTGAAGTGTGAAAACCTTCGAGAGAATAATTGGATTTTTAGCAATAACGTTCTCTGTGATGTTTGGTTTAATTTCTGGATCATTAGCAGAGATTTCAAATCCCAGCTCAGGTTTTGGCCATTCTCTGTCTGGCTGACAGAGAGACTCTAGTCAATTGATCCATCTCTTATTGCTTAAGATGTGGTTAGCTGTCAGTCCTCAACATAGAAAATAGGTGCAGGAGTAGGCTATTCGGCACTTCGAGCCTGCACCGCCATTCAACATGATCCTGGCTGATCATCCAACTCAGTATCCTGTACCTGCCTTCTCTCCATACCCCCTGATCCCTTTAGCCACAAGGGCCACATCTAACTCCCTCTTAAATATAGCCAATGAACTGGCCTCAACTACCATCTGCGGCAGAGAATTCCAGAGATTCACCACTCTCTGTGTGAAAGAAGTTTTCCTCATCTCAGTCCTAAAAGAATTCCCCCTTATCCTTAAACTGTGACCCCTTGTTCTGGACTTCCCCAACATCGGGAACAATCTTCCTGCATCTAGCCTGTCCAACCCCTTAAGAATTTTGTAAGTTTCTATAAGATCCCCCCTCAATCTTCTAAATTCTAGCGAGCACAAACCGAGTCTATCCAGTCTTTCTTCATATGAAAGTCCTGACATCCCAGGAATCAGTCTGGTCAAGAAGCTTCATCTGCAGGATTGTCTTTTGTGTTAACATATTTCCATTGTGAAACATTAGTAGCTCCTAATGTTCTTTCCATTGGTAAATTGTCTTTGTCCAAATCCAACTTTGGCCTCCTTGGCTCTATCATCTCGTGGAATGCTTTCCAATACAACACGATTGTTGCTGATCCACTTGGAAAGTGTGAAACCTGCCTTATTGCAGAGGGAAGTCAGATGTTTTACCATTTGAATTGCTTCCTACTCAGTAGACAGATTTTAAGCAATCATCCACATAGAAATTATTCTTCAAAGTGGTTATTACTTCATCCGAAAAGTGAACTTTATTGTCCTCTGCGGTCTTCTTTGAAGCAAATTCGCACAACTTGGTGATGACACTGCTTCAAAGAGATGTACCTTCATCCGGTATTCAACAAGATCTTGTTGTACATCCCCTTCCCCACCATAAGAATCGCAGATAGTCAATGTGTTGAAACATCGCTCTGATATGGTGCGGAATGTACCAAAGCTCTCCATACTTTGATTCAGTTGGTTTGTTGGTACCATTTTGGCATAATCATTATCAGTCATATCCTTTAGGAAAGACGTATATTCCTCGTGAAATTTCGTATTCTTGCCAAAGTTGCGTTTCAAATTCTGCGTGCATTGCTCTGCCATACGACCATTATTTGGCAGACTAACACTTTCGTGTTTGAAAGGAAAGTCCAGACAATAGTGTCCGTCTATCATCTTTACTGGTAGTTCATAATATCCAAGAAATTTAACTCTTGTCTGGACATTTCTTCATATTCCTTACTGGTACTTTCATTGAAGTCATGATTGTATTGCTTCATCAACAGCTTTACTAATTTACTAGTAGATATTTGATTAACAGCAACGGCAGGGTAGTTCTTTGTTTTCCTTCTCATGGAGCCATAGATAACCCCTTGCTAGTAGAGTTTGTTCAGCAAATGGTCCATCACCTTGGCTCCTCACAATCTGTATAGGTTCCAATGCCTTCAAAGCATTTGTTCCGATAAGTAGGTCAACACCAGAATTTATTTTAGATATTTTGGCATCCTTCAAGCAAAGCCATTGTCTCAAGTCTTCATGTCTGGGTATATTTTGACGACCAACAGGCATGGTCTCGTGTGTAAACACTTCAGATATTGGTATTAAATTATCTTCATCCAGACTGGATATCTCCATGCTTGTAATGTAATGACCAATGCACTCTCAATCTTCATTCGTGGTACGCAATCGAATCTTAATCTCTTCTCCTGTCATGTTCAGCCTTCTCATCAAGCTTTCTGTGCAAAAAGTAGCCGAACCTCTGTGATCCAAAAATACATGTTTGCAACACTGCATTCGTCTTACCATTCCTTACCTGCACTGGTAACATAGAGACGATACAGGCTTCTACCCCGGCCCCAATATGAGCAGTTACTTGAGGCGATGTGACAGCATCACTAGTAGCTGGCTTCTCCTTATGTTCTGTTTGCTCTAGCGTCTTTACAGTGTGAAGTACTTCTTGATGATTTTGCTTGCACTTATCACAAATTATAGGACTCTTACAGTCTTTAACCATGTGTCCTTTTTTCAAATAACCAAAACAGATTCCCTTTTCTTTTAAGAAATCCACCTTTTTATATTCCTTCTTCTTAAATCTTCGACACCACCTTATGGTGACCAACTTCATCACGTAACAAACAAATTCCTTTTTTGCTTGATAGTAGATACATCTCCTTTCATTCCATCTGTTGTTTCCACTGGTATTATAGCGGCAGCAAAACTGCCTCCCTTAGGTCCTGATCTTCCTCCAGTTTTGCTAGAACCTTTGACAGTTGCAATTGGTTTATGATCATCAATACTGCCGTGTTGTGGCTCTAACATGTACTGTACTTGCTTTTCCAAGATATCCACCAGGTCTGGTAGCATGGCTATTCGCTTCTTATCCAATATTTGGCCTGCTTTATCTCTCCACTTTTCTCTAAGTCTTTTGGGCAGCTTTTTAATGATGGCTCTAATAATACCAACAAGATTCATTTCTTCCATGTGGCCAAGATTTTTCATTGAACTACAACAACCTCTAAGAAATATTGCATAATTACTCTGCATCCACATCTTCTGGCTAGATATCTTTCCAAGCATGGGTCTTCTCCATGTATGTGTTAGCAATCCTCTGTTCATTACCAAAACGTTCTTTAAATAACCTTTTTGCTTCTTGATAGCCTTGGCTGTCAGGTTCATTTTGACATCTTTCTACAAGAATCTTAGCACTTCCGCTTGTGTAATGCACCAGAAATCGTAAGCCCTCTTTTACATCTGTAATTTTCATTTCTACTACTTCGTCCAATGCCTTTATGAAAGCTTCAAACTGCAAAGGATCACCATCATATGTAGGAATTTCTATTGGTGTTAGAATGAAAAATAGATTTTGTTGAGCTATGAGCTTGTTGAATTCAGCTTGCCAATTCGCCAATGCAAATAATCCATCCTGATATCCTTGGCGTGGCGCCAACGGATGATAAACAGGCCTCTGTGGCTCATACTGGCTTGCTCGAGCCTGTGTATCAGGCCTCGGAAAAGCGTATTCAATTGTTCGTTTGTTCCAAGCCTATACAGACGCCCCATACGTATTTTGTTTCAGTCTAGCACCCATTTGCTGAAATGAAGTTTTAAGGGCCCGCTACTGTTCCAATGGGTGTTCAAAGCCGTGAAATCCGCTGGTCCTCAGTTGTGGAATTGATCCAACTGATACAATACAGCAGTCCATATTGTTTCTCTCCAACCTCATGGCAGAGGTAAAGTAGTTGGCTCAGATTAGATTACACTTTCTTCACGTTCTTATCTGATTCCATTAGTTTCTTCTGTTTTTCAATTGATTTGGTAACCTGTTTCCATAACTTGTTTCTCTCTATCTGGGTTTCTTTCAGGTAAACAGCTTGGGCCTCATATGCATCTTCTAGATACTTTAGCCTGGCTCTGCCACCTTGTGGCTCCTCCTACTCACCTCCATCTTGCTCCATTGATTTAAACGGGTCTTGGCAGATTGCTAAATCTTTAAATTGGATAAGCAAGGACTTCTTCAATTTCCTTCAATCTTATTGATAAACATTAACCAGAATGTTCAAAAACATTAGATAAGAAACTATAACAAACTGGACTGTCGGAGCACATCCAAAATATTTTCGAAGTTATTGATGACTTCAGTTCCAAAAGAATTACTAGGGAAATTGACGAGGGTAAAGCAGTGGATGTTGTCTATATGGACTTTAGTAAGGCCTTTGACAAGGTTCCTCATGGAAGGTTGGTTAAGAAGGTTCAACTGTTGGGTATAAATGCAGGAATAGCAAGATGGATTCAACAGTGGCTGAATGAGAGAAGCCAGAGGGTAATGGTGGATGGCTGTTTATCGGGTTGGAGGCAGGTGACTAGTGGGGTGCCTCAGGGATCTGTGTTGGGTCCTTTGTTGTTTGTCATGTACATCAATGATCTGGATGAAGGTGTGGTAAATTGGATTAGTAAGTATGCAGGTGATACCAAGATAGGGGGTGTTGTGGATAATGAAGATGATTTCCAAAGTCTACAGAGTGATTTAGGCCATTTGGAAAAATGGACTGAAAGATGGCAGATGGAGTTTAATGCTGATAAATGTGAGGTGCTACACCTTGGCAGGACAAATCAAAATAGGACGTACATGGTAAATGGTAGGGAATTGAAGAATACAGTTGAACAGAGGGATCTGGGTATAACCGTGCATAGTTCCTTGAAGGTGGAATCTCATATAGATAGGGTGGTAAAGAAAGCTTTTGGTATGCTAGCCTTTATAAATCAGAGCATTGAGTATAGAAGCTGGGATGTAATGTTAAAATTGTACAAGGCATTGGTGAGACCAAATCTGGAGTATGGTGTACAATTTTGGTCACCCAATTATAGGAAGGATGTCAACAAAATAAAGAGAGTACAGAGGAGATTTACTAGAATGTTGCCTGGGTTTCAACAACTAAGTTACAGAGATAGGTTGAATAAGTTATGTCTTTATTCTCTGGAGCGCAGAAGGTTAAGGGGGGACTTGATAGAGGTCTTTAAAATGATGAGAGGGATAGACAGAGTTGGTGTGGACAAGATTTTCCCTTTGAAAATAGGGAAGATTCAAACAAGAGGATATGACTTCAGAATTAAGGGACAGAAGTTTAGGGGTAATATGAGGGGGAACTTCTTTACTCAGAGAGTGGTAGCGGTGTGGAATGAGCTTCCAGTGGAAGTGGTGGAGGCAGGTTCATTGGTATCATTTAAAAATAAATTGGATAGGCATATGGATGAGAAGGGAATGGAGGGTTATGGTATGAGTGCAGGCAGGTGGGACTAAGGGAAAAAAAAATTTGTTCGGCACGGACTTGTAGGGCCGAGATGGCCTGTTTCCGTGCTGTAATTGTTATATGGTTATATGGTTAATAGTAAGATTAAACGAGAACTTACCAGTTTGAAGTTTGATCTTTATTTTATGAGGAGGAACGTTGAGGGAATACGTGAAGAACCCCGCTTACGACGCATGCGTGTCATCCTTCAAAGCAGCGGTGTGAGGTCACAGATACACTATAATGACCTAATATAGTAAGATTATTAAAGAGATACCAGTTTAAGATATGACCATTCGAGGGTGGGAGCGGAGGGCACGTATTCCCTCAACGTTCCTCCTCATAAAATAAAGATCAAACTTCAAACTGGTAAGTTCTCGTTTAATCTTACTATTTTACTTCGGAGTCACGTGAGTGACTACGTGAAGATTTCAAAGCTCTGTGACCTCATGCCGTGGAACGAGTCCATGCTTCACAACTGCCTTGGTAGTTTTGGAGAAATTGTTAATGATATTCAAAAAAACATTCATACCAATTATTTAACGTAAATGATAAATAATATTTTATTAATTCAAATCATAACCCTTGTATTCTTCAGGGATAAATTATCATACAGAACTTAAAATTTTTCCGGAATACGTTCCCATACTGCTAACTGGTTTGTTATAAAATTTCTGAAACGTTTTCTCCGACGACCATCCTGCAATCCTGAGGATTTGGTCCATGGATACATCAAAGCGTTTTGCTGCGGATGTAGCTGCAGCCCTGGTGGAGTGCCTTGTATTGCCAAAGCTGTCCCATCCAGTTAAATTTCAAAAACCGCCTGTGTCTACCTCTGATGGGTATTGTATAGTAAGCATCTTTAAGATCAATACTTGCCATAAAGTAGCCTGCTGAAACTAACTCTTTAGCAGTGCTAAAAGTATCCATTTTAAAATGAACGTATTGCACAAAATTGTTAAGCGTTGATAAATCAATAATAATACGGCAACCCCCATCTTTCTTATTTCTAATAAATATGTTTGAGACAAATTCCTGTTGTTCAGGTTTGGTTTGTTCAATTACCCCTTTAGTGAATAATCTTTGTAGTTCTATGTGAGCTTTAGCTTGTTCCAATTTAGTAAGCATGTATATTCTGTCCGGTGTATGTTGTACTGGAGGGTTTTGTTTGTGTAGAAACTCTATCAGATATCCCTTAATACTGCTAAGGATATATCTGCCCATAGTTATATTACACCATGCTTCCAAATGAAGTTGCAATGTCCCTCCAACTTCCGTGCTCCCTATTAATTCTGGAGCCCCAGATTCACCTACCTCCATAGTTATCAAGAGTCAAGAGTCAATTTAATAGTAAGATTAAACGAGTACTTACCAGTACGAAGTTTGATCTGTATTTTATGAGGAGTTACGGTGAGGGATTAAGTGAAGACCCCAGCTCCAGTGCGCATGCGGCATACTTCGAAGCAGCGGTGTGAAATCACAGAATAGACACAATATTTGAAGTAAGATAGTAAAGATCACGAGACATCAGTTTATTAGCTTGATCTGTATAATGAGGGTGGGAGCGGCGGGCACTTAATCCCTCACCGTAACTCCTCATAAAATACAGATCAAACTTCGTACTGGTAAGTACTCGTTTAATCTTACTATTTTACTTCGGAGTCACGTGAGTGATTCCGTGAAGACTTCAAAGGTCTGTGATTTCAAACCGTGTAACAGTTTTTATTTCACTCACTGCCGAAGTTTATGAGGGAGGAAGTGTTATCGTAATCAACCAGTGGATCTGCTTTCAAAAGAAACAGGAAGGTATTTGTTAACAATAACAACATAACAGAGCTCCTCTGAGCTTAAATTAATATTGCAGTTTGTAATATTCTCCTGCAATTAAATCAGGTTTATCAACGGTTTATAATAAAAAATGTTCTGAACGCGGTTCCCTTGACCATTCTGCTGTATTGAAAATGTGGTCAACCGGGATGTCCATTCGTTCAGCCGCTGATACCAATGCTGCCCTAGTGGAATGGGATTAAATGTATTATTATCTATTCCGGCAGCTTTCAGTACCTGTTTGAGCCACCTAGGAGTGGTTTGGCTCGTACCCCGTTTTGGGTTACTGTGGTTGACCCATAGGCTTTCCTCTCCCTCTAAGATAGTGGGTTGTGTCTATATATAGTAGTAGATGGGTCACCACACTCAACCTGGACTCTGGTGGGTAGGCCCGGAATCCCACCAGTGAATCGGGCGTTCCTGGTCCATATAGCCATATAACGACTACAGCACGGAAAACACAGGCGATCTCGACCCTGCTAGTTCGTGCCGAATCCATATACCTGCGAGTTAGATTTTACCAGACCTAAATATGAACTTGATGCGTCTGGGGTAATCACCATGTATCCAGTCTAGTTTATGGAGTGACCGGACTCTTTGAGCGTGTACGAGAGCCATAAGCATGAGCCTTTTTTAAAACATAGATTAAGCAAGCTGAGGGATCTGGCTGGTGCCATTCTCTGAGGTATGTCAATATCACACCAATATCCCATACATGGGTATATACCTGGGTGTTTGGGGCTTATATTATAGTTGCCCTTCATAAGTTTACCTTCAGTGGATGGGATCCCATGCTCTGCTGACATGCGGTTTTAGATAAGCAGAAAAGGCGCTCCATGCTGTATTTACGGCACTGTAACTCACCTTTTAGTCATGGTGTAGATGTTCCAGGAACTCCAATACGTCAGTGGTTGAATAGTTCATTGTCCCTGCGTCGTGGCAGTATTTTACCCATGTTAGCTTTTAGTGACTGTTCGCAGGGATGCCAACATGGTGGTAATGGTTCCTTTGGATAATCCCAGTCCCTGGTAAGGTCTATTCAAAACCTGCACCCAGGAGTTTGATGTTTCCCTGGCATGGGTGGCTTATGCCTGATACTGGGTTGAGTCAGCAACCATGGTCCACTAGGGAAATCCATAGGTGACTCGCCCACCGTGTCGTGATGAACTGGGAACCATGGCTGTAGGCCGGTCGGGCACGTTCAATATCTCGGAGACAGATCCCATCTGTATTGCGAAGTGCCCGACTGATGAGGCAGAAGGGAGGAAGGCAAAGCAGAAATTCCCCCTTCCAGCGTATAGGCATCTATCGCTGCTGCCTCTAATCTGGTTCCTAAGTCACATACATGGGTTACTGGTGATTCCGTCTTGTGCAACCAAATTGATATCTGGCTTTCAAACTGCTTAATAAATTTAGCAGATATTTTGGGTTATGACATCTATTCAATGTAATCATAAATTGTACCCCGTGACATGGTGTCTCCCACTGTGTTCTAGCTTCCTAGGACATAGGCAGCTGATAGTTAAAATGTCTTTTGACACACCATTGCCAGATTTGTTTGACCAATTTGTTGCACAATAATGATTATTATGCTCCCCATATGGTTGATATAAGCCACCACCATAGTATTATCAATCCGTAACCACATATGTACGTGCTGCATTTGAAATGCATATGCTTTTTAGCCCAATAGGCGATCACCAATCCCAAGTTGATGCCCGGTATGTGTAGTAACGATGTTTGTGACTTGGTCCATCTGTTACCTGTGCTGGATATGGAGTTTAGTTGCTCCCCAGCCTAAAGTACTGGCATTGGTTTTTTAAAAATAACCAAGTTGGGATTGGTGATGATAATAGGGCTGAAAACTATGCCAAATATATGTCTGCCCACCACCTTAATTGTGATATAGCTTCAGTGGGTACATTCATGATTTGATTATAGTGACCCAAGTGTCTTGGCAAAGTAACAGTCATATGGACGGAATTGTTATTGAAGCCCAGATAATCCTTGGTAGTAACGCTTCAATTCTGGTTTATCTGGGCGTGGGATGACCTCAGCTTTAGGGAGCTGTTTCGTAGCTAGAACTGCTCCACAGCTAATTCCTTTGTTTCCCCTAATATGAGGATATCATCCAATATGTGCCATGATTATGCTTTTTCTTAATATTTTCATGGCCATTTTTAATAGTTTAGGGCGGAGGTTTAGACCATATGAAATGCTATATGCTCCCATGGTTGCCCTAACCGGGATATCCATGATCCAGGTAAATATATTTAGGTATCTATAATGATCCTAGTGTATGGTATAAGATAGTTAGCATCTCCCATATCAATGCTCCCCATAGGTATCCTAGGGAGATCAGATGTCTGGCAGTGACAAAACTCCACCTCCATCTTAAAGTGGATATACTCAACAGATTTATTTAGTGATATTAGATCAATGATGATGCTACATTCATCATCTTTTATAGTTTTGGTGAATATATTCGATACAAATTCCAATCCGTTTAGTAATGTGTCTGTTTAGTTCAGCTTGCCTTCTCTTTTCTTAGAGGGAGAAACAGCCCTTTGGGCGCATTGCTGAACTGGCAGTAAAATGCCCAATTTGAATTCGTTTTTATCCTCTAATGCTGTTGAGTATATTTTGGTTATTTGTGACAGCATCCCATGCTTAGCCCACTCCCCATGCAGTTTAGTAGAACACCCTTGTTTTAGTGTAAACTGGGAGGAACCAGACTACCTACCTCCATGCTTGTTGTTTTTCATGAAGGCGTAGTTTTCTGGTATGCTGGTGCTGTCGGTGGGGCGGCGCATCTTCCCACGGCTCCGCTCTGGGCCCCGTCTAAAAAGAACTATGGGGGATCTGCAGCGGTCACCAGGCTTTCACCAGTCCTTGTTTGATATTGCTGGTGGATGCCGAGGGGTGCTGCCAGCTGGGTGTTGGATGTGATGTCCTGCTCGTCCCATAGCCTGCTCCCTCTTCCCCGCAGCAGCGGTTTGCATAGCCCCATATATTCGGGGTTGCGGGCAGGTCTATATGCACCATCGTTCAGTCGAGTATCCCAAATATGGGAACATCTTGGGCGTCAGCACCAAAGGCGAGCAAAGGTGGTAACATCTTGACCTTCTGTAGAATTCGCTGCTTGTCTGTGAGTCTACGAGACCCAGCTGCCTGCGGATTTGCCTCTGGGAAGGCCTGTTCCTGCAGGGCTTTTGTTGGGAAGATGGTCGCGTGGAGGAGCCATGTAGTGGCCCACGACACCCAGTGGCTCTTCCTGATCCTGCTCCCCTGGCATACTGCTGTTCTCGTCCGCCTGCCCAGCGCTTAAGCCAGCCCAGCCCTGGCCTCCTTAGCCCTTAAAAAAGGAGCATAAAGGATGCGCTAAATGGGAGGAGGCAAAGCACTCCACTCCGCTGTTGCATCAATCCCTCGACAAGGGAGATGGCTAGTGCAATAGCACTGGGGTAAGAGTCAGCTCCCTTGGCATTCAGCCAGTGCCCCTTTACACCGGCGGCACAGGGAGCGGCTCGGTGTCGAGTGAGCGGGAGCATTGAAATAGCTCCACCGCTACCGGTGGCTGCCTCCCAGATAAGGACCCTCGTGTGGAGTTGGGCAGGCAGTCCTTCTCCTGGAGGTGAACTTCATGACCTCCTCTGGCTTGGGGAGACAGACATACTCATTTTTGCTGTCTCCAACCTGTTCCAGCTTGGAGGAAGATGGCTCCTGTAGAACCTGTAAATTGGTAAGATTTCCCCTTACCTGCATGTAGAGGCTGCCTGCCGTTTTCCAGGCGGCGTTGTGGCGGTTCCCGGGCGGTGATTCTCCTGGTCAGGAGTCTGCAGGGCTGCCGGTCGGGTTTTTTAAAATTTCCCGCCGGTCCGCGGCTGTACGGAACAGCTGTTCAGCGGACCGGCATTAGCGCAGCTCCCTGCAGCGGTCCGCAGCGTTAGCGGTCCGGGTGGCACCTTTGGTCCGCAGCGTTAGCGGTCCGGGTGGCACCTTTCCCCGTCACTGTCGGCCCCACGCTGGAGTCGAAACGGGGCCCGCTCACCATGCCTCAATTTGCTCCCGCTGGAGCAAAAACCACAAGGCCCGATTAAGGTAAGTACTTACCTCTCGTCCTTGGATGCGGGAGCTAGCCCGACTCCCGCTGGCTGCCGCGTTCTGCACGCTGTGCGATTATGCCGCATGCGCACTGGAGCTGGGGTCTTCACGGAATCACTCACGTGACTCCGAAGTAAAATTGTCATTTGGACCCCTGGAGGTCCAAACGAAATGCCGTTTCTGCAGCCATACATTACACACAAATAGACCCCAGACACAACATAATTACATTTAACATAAACATCCATCACATAGCTGTGATGGTAGGCCAAATAAACTTATCTCTCCACTGCACTCTCCCCCCCCCGATGTCAGAGTCAAAGTCATAGCCCCCGGCTGGCGATGGCGATTGTCCCGCGGCCATTGAAGCCACGCCGGGTGGTGCGAGGTCGCAGTTATCGGTGGTAACAGTTATTTTCTCGTTTTCATTCGTGGTTGTGGAGGGCCTTGAGGTTGAGGTTGGGGTAGATGCTGAAGTAGAGGCTTTTGTATCTTCCACAGTGGTCGTCCCGGGCCAAACCCTAAAAAAGGATGCTGCTGCTGGGTACCTCTGGCCTCTCTCCAATTCTTTGTACTATTATTATAAAAACTACCTTTCTTAGGAGGCCCATAAGGTTGATATCTATTCCCCAGATATCCTTTGGATGCTCTAATCAGCCCCAAAGTCTTGGCCTCCTCATCCAAATCTTTAACCTGTTTGGACAGGTCTCCCCCAAATAACAGGGTTTGGGGTCTTATAGCCCTTTGCTTACACAGTATAGCGAACTTCGGGTCTAGAGCTGGCTGAATGGCCCCCTTTCTAATATTATTTAGTTCAAACTGCACGTTGCAAAATAGTGCTAAGGCATCCTTGTGGTCACTAGTCATGTCCACCTTTTCTAACGTGCGGGCCAAGGCTGTTATGCCCGTCGTGAGACCTTTCAGGGCATTTTAGATTTTAATATCCTGACTCCTAATGGCCTGCCCAACATGTCTCCAAATGCACCGGTTAACACTGGCTACATTAAGAGCACCACAATTTCCCTGGGGTAAATGCCTTGCCAACACTTCAGCAAAAGTATTAGCTTGCAATTGATGGGTGGACATATATTCAATACTTGCATCCATCCTGTCCTCGAGATCCTTCCCAGTTTGTTCCTGCTGGAAGTACTGGCCCACCATGTCCAGCAGGTTGTTTTTCTCCCCTTCAATAGGGGAAGGTGGCTTCATCTCCTGCTCAGATTCTGACCCAGTCAGACCTTCAATACCCTCCTCAGAGGAGTCTGATATTTCATGCAGCCCTTTATGGTAAACTGCTGTGGGACTTATATTTTGCCCACTGTGGCTATCCTACATATCCCGGAGCCTGCCACTCTGGAGAATTTCTTCCAGCAACCGCTCCAGCCGACTTTCATGCTCTCGGGAACTAGTCGATCGCGGGTGCTTTAAATTATACGACCGCTCCTGCCGACCTTGGTGCTCTCGGGCACTAGTCGCACGCGGTATTTCCCGCAGCCGGTCCCCATGCCTACGGGCACTGGTCGCTCCCGGCCGCCCGATATACTCCTGCTGCTCCTCACGGTTCTGGTACTCACGAGCACCTGTCGCTGGCGGCTGATCATCCTCCAGCCACTCGTACCGGCTTTCCAGCTCCGTAAAACTGGCCGCTCCTGGCTGCCTCACACATCACTTTCAAAGTGATGCAATTTTTGCTTTACCTTCCCGCCCAGCCGAGAAGTAGATTTTGCCGGCTCGGGGTTTAAGTCGGGCACAGCTGGTTCCTCCATAGGAATCTCCTGTGCCGTCGGCTGCTGCTGCAGGTCCCTGGCTCCTTCCCGACTTACGTCCTGCACCTTCCTCACAGATTTTCTCCGAGTTACTCTGTCCATTTCCTACAAAAGTTTGAAATGCAGAGTCACTTACCTGCCGGCTTTTTCTCTTCTCCCGTTCAAGGGGACGTCCTCCCCAGGTGTGACTCGTTGCAATGCGTGTAGCGATATGGCACGCATGCGTCGTAAGCGGGGTTCTTCACGTAGTCACTCACGTGACTCCGAAGTAAAATGTGTCTCATCTTGACTTAAACGACTTAAGGACAGGCACCTGGATCTCAATCCAGGATGAACTGAAAAAACAAGCTTCTTGGCTATTTTCCAAGCTAGCAAAACTAGCTTTTAAAGAATTACAGAATTACAGAAGCCGTTCAAATTAAAGCATTCCAGCTTTCAAATTCAGGATAGTATAATAGCATATCTACTCACGATTCCGTGGTAATGTCTTCAATCTTCAGATAAGTCGTGTGGCTGTCAATCTCTGAGCCAATCTCTGGCCGAGATCTATTGTCTTCAGTTCCTCTTCTGCAACCGGTTCTTCTGGCTGACCCTCTCCTGAGATCCTGGCCATATCTTCTGACCTTCTTCTTAAAAACGTAGCTCTCACCTCCTGTCTGTGAGGTATCCTTTGACTCGAGTATAGTGGAAGATCATTATATTGTTCAAGACATCGTTCCCTCTAGCCACTTAGGAGACAGCATGTGGTGAGGAGATTGTCGTTAACACATGTGAGCTCTCCACTAGACTTTCAGAGCTTCTCGAAAGATAAATCTTCATAACACAGTCTTTGAATAATAGTTTCTTTATTGTAGAAGAAAAACAGTAAGGTATTCATCCAACCTTCTTCTTTGACTCGTACACTTTAAACTTAATCAAACTCCAGCATATCGCTTTTAAACGTTAGAAAACTCTTCATGTCACATCATAGCTCCACATGGTCGAAGGATATTACCATGATGGCTCCATGATGGTACCATGATGGCTCCAAAACAAAACGAAAAAATTCACAGCTTCGGCGCAAGAAACCCAGCAGCAAACACGCCACCGACTACGTAATAAATCCCATCCACATCATTACAGGCTGGCAAGATTTAAAGGCAAATGCCATCATTTATGACACACAAAATAAAGCCAAATGGCCACTACATCTGTATAGCAGAAGGGGCCGAACTATGACTGTAACCCTGCTCTTGCTCAGTCTAATGAGAAGATGCATTCCACTGTTGTGTAGATGGTTTGATGATCGTATATTCTTACAAAATGTCACATGCTGAAGCCTTTAACATTTTCAACATGTTACTTCTGCTCAACAATAAAATATGTACTCAGAAGAATTTTAAACTTTTGGAACTTAACATTGGCAGAGCATTTTAGGTCAATTGTATAAAGTGAATGGGTACAAAGTTGATCGAATGGTAAAAGGGGCCACGATTAAATAAATTTATCAGAATAACATTCTGAGGCTTGCTCTCATCTTGCTGCAATGATGTTATTCAACTTCAGCGCAGCAAGAATAATTCACTTCAATTAAATATATCAATCCACATGTGGAACTCTTGACATTGTTCGCATTTATAGCCTAAAGCCAATTTGTCATTGAGATGGTGATGAGCCATATTTTTTTATCACTTTCACAATTTGATAGAAATGTGTAGGCAATATCAAACAGCTAAACTGTATGCAACATTAGAAACATAGAAAATAGGTGCAGGAGGAGACCATTCGACCCTTCGAGCCAGCACCGCCATTCATTGTGATCACGGCTGATCGTCCCCTATCAATAATTCGTGCCTGCCTTCTCCCCATATCCCTTGACTACACTGGCCCCTAGAGCTCTATCTAACTCTCTCTTAAATCCATCCAGTGATTTGGCCTCCACTGCCCTCTGTGGCAGGGAATTCCATAAATTCACAACTCTCTGGGTGAAAAAGACTTTTCTCACTTCAGTCTTAAATGACCACCCCTTTATTCTAAGACTGTGGCCCCTGGTTCTGGACTCGCCCAACATTGGGAACATTTTTCCTGTATCTAGCATGTCCAGTCCTTTTATAATTTTATACGCTTCTATAAGATCCCCCCTCATCCTAAACTCCAGTGAATACAAGCATAGTCTTTTCAATCTTTCCTCATATGACAGTCCCGCTATCCCAGGGATCAATCTCATGAACCTGTGCGGCACTGCCTCAATCACAAGGATGTCCTTCCTCAAATTAGGAGACTGTACACAATACTCCAGATGTGGTCCATCTCGGAGGCATTCTATAAACTCTCTTTCTTGGGGTCCTGAACCAACCTGATTTTCCCAGTCTACCTGCATATTGAAATCCCCCATCACCACAGTGGCATTACCTTTGTTACATGCCAGTTTTCACTCCTGCTGCAACTTACACCCCACATCAGGGCTACTATTTGAGGGTCTGTAAATAACACCAATTAGTGTCTTCTTGCCTTTACAATTCCTCAACTCAATCCACAGTGACTCTACCTCGTCAGTCCCGATGTCTTCCCTCGCTAGGGACTGAATTCCATTCCTCACCAGCAGAACTACCCCCCCTCCTCTGCCCACCTGCCTGTCATAGATACATAGATACATAGAAAATTGGTGCAGGAGTAGGCCATTCGGCCCTTCGAGCCTGCACCGCCATTCAATATGATCATGGCTGATCATCCAACTCAGTATCCCGTACCTGCCTTCTCTCCATACCCCCTGATTCCTTTAGCCACAAGGGCCACATCTAACTCCCTCTTAAATATAGCCCATGAACTGGCCTCAACTACCCTCTGTGGCAGAGAGTTCCAGAGATTCACCACTCTCTGTGTGAAAAATGTTTTTCTCATCTGGGTCTTAAAAGGAATTCCCCCTTATCCTTAAGCTGTGTCCCCTTGTCCTGGACTTCCCCAACATCGGGAACAATCTTCCTGCATCTAGCTTGTCCAACCCCTTAAGAATTATGCAAGTTTCTATAAGATCCCCCCTCAATCTCCTAAATTCTAGCGAGTATAAGCCGAGTCTATCCAGTCTTTCTTCATATGAAAGTCCTGACATCCCAGGAATCAGTCTGGTGAACCTTCTCTGCACTCCGTCTATGGCAATAATGTCCTTCCTCAGATTTGGAGACCAAAACTGTACGCAATACTCCAGGTGTGGTCTCACCAAGACCCTGTACAACTGCAGTAGAACCTCCCTGCTCCTATACTCAAAAAGCACAACAGTCCAGAAGATGATGAATGCATTAATTTTCAGATCTTGGTTCCTTCTCGGGACTAGGAAGAAAATGATGCCAAGTCAGGGAGTCAAACAGCATTGGAACAGGTCCTTTGGCCCAACGTGCCCATGCCAACAAGGTCCCCATCTACACTATTCCCACCTGCCCGCATTTGGCCCATCTGTCCTTTCTATCGGATGTATAACTCTGAATATTAAGTTCCCAGGCCCGATCCTTCTGCAGCCACATCTCAGTAATCCCCACAATGTCATATCTACCAACCTCTAACTGAGCCTCAAGCTCATCTACTTCGCGCATTCATATACAATACTTTTAGTTCCTAACGCATCTCACCTTTCACATCGATCCCAATTACATTTGGCCATATTTTCCTATCCCTTTGTGAGCTTCCTTTCCCGTTAATTCTGGGGTCATTAACCATCCCTTTACTCTCTTTCCCTTTAACTCCATCCTCGATCCCATTTGACACCTCACCGCCCTTATTCAGTTTAAAACCACCCGTGTAGCAGTGGCAAGCCTGCCTGCCAGAATGCTGGTCCCCCACCTGTTAAGATGCAATCCATCCCTTTTGTACAGTTCCTCCTTACTCCAAAACAGATCCCAGTGATCTAAGAATCTAAATCCCTGCCCCTTGCACCAGTTCCTCTGCCACACATTCAGGTCCCGTATCTCCCTGTTCCTGCTCTCGCCAGCACGAGGAACTGGAAGCACATTGCCATGGACCTGAAGTCACATAGAGGCCAAACAATAATAATAATAATAATAATGTTTATTTATATAGCACTTTTCAACAAAACCAGTATTTGAACCAAAGTGCTTTACAGAGATTGATTAAATTAATTGAACAGATCAATGCAATAAATCCATACAAATAAAAAAAAAGAGAAAAAGAAAAAAGACACAGAAACAGTACACTATAGAAATCAACATGAAACGTCCCCCCACAGCAGAATTCACTGTGAGGGAAGGCACCAAAAATATCCAGTTCTCCCCCTCATAGTCCACCCGAGGTCAGGGCCTATATCTGGCCTCCTCAGCCAACCCGGTGTTTTCAGGCCCTCTTGCCGCGAAGCTGGATCATCGGCGTCTGGTGAACATCCATCAGCGGCTTGGACTGAAGCGGCCGCTTCCCCCCCGAAGACTGCAATGACCAAAGTTCACAGGCCGCGCCGGCCGAACCTCCGACTCTGGCGATCTCGGATCCCAGGCTCCGCGGGGCTGTCGACGGTCACAGTGCCCCGGAGCTTACCGCAAGGCGACCCGGTAAGGCATCGCCCGCTCCATGTAGGTGTCCCAGCATCTACACCGCCGTCGAAGCTGTAGTCCCGGCAGGAAACGCCGCTCCAGCGCTGCTCCAGTTCGACTGTAGGCCGCACAGAGAGGACGAAGATGCAGTTCGGAGAAAAGACGCATCTCCGACCAGGTAGGATTGGGGTTAAAATAGTTTTCCCCCTTCCCCTCCCCCACCCACCACATAAAAGAAGACCTCCAAGAAACACCTTACACGAACAGGACTAAAAATAAAAATAAAAAACGGTGAAAGGACGGACTGCAGGAGGAGCAGCCATACACAACGGCGCATCACCCCTGCAGTCCGCCATCTTGAAATGGTTGGAGAGACCTCGTTTCAGAATCAGTTGGATTCTTAATTAATATAAATCCAGTTCTTGGATTTCATCTTATTAGGTTCAAAATAATATACATTGTCCCTTAATTATAAAATGGCAGAAAATTAACCTTTTTGTGTATTCTTTGAAATTTTGTTTATCCTTTGAAACTGTGTCTTTTTTACTAACACCTGTACATTCAACACTCGACCAGGTCATTGAGGAAATTAATTAGTTGCCAAAGATATGGACTGACTATTAATCTTAAGTGGTTGAGCCGAGCATCAATAAAACTTTTACAAATGCATAAAAATATGAATTTGGGATTAATGCATATTCACAAATTCAAACTGCAGCAAAGGGCTTGTCATTCTGGCTTGTTTAGTGACTGAACTATCGATAAGTTTAACTGAAACTTGATAACACTGCTGATGCTAAGATATGAACCCAGATTTTGCAGAAAACTTACTGCTCATTACACTAATCAGAGCAGGGTTACAGTTGTAGTATGGGACCAAGAGCCCTCAAACACAGATAGCAGCAGTGAATAAGCAACTGAATAAGCAATTATAAATTGGCAGTACACGCAAAGCTTGCAACATTCTGTTAAACGGATGAATTAAAAAAGATTGGACAGCTCAAAATAAAATTCAATAAATATTGGTAATATGTCACAGCTTCCTCTTGGAAAGCAACCATAAATGCAGGTGACTCAGGAAGACTCCCATCCAGTCCAGATACTTTGCCTGTCAAAGCAAATAGCGATTGGTAATAACATGTCAGCTTTGTTCTCTATCCATGCACATATGGGACAAAAAAGTAACATGGATTTTCAGACAATAAGTGATCTGGACTTACCCAGGCCATCTGACTGGTGGGAATTAGAATTCTTACAAAGGTATCTGAATTATCTGGAATTCTACATTCCACAGCAGGCCAACATTCCTTTGTGTGCTGTACTGGCAAACTTGCATAATATAATTGCTGGAGATCTGAGGTGGGGACAATTCATGTCAAAGACTAGGTTCAGGAAAATTAATACTTTTAGTTAAAATAGAACACATTTAACAACAGTCGAAATGGACATTTGACAGTTTATTCTTGGCAGATACATTGCCCACATTGATCTATCATGTATTGAAATGTGGTTGGGTGGTATTGGAATTTCAGTCGGGTGTATGATAACCATTACAAATGTTCGACCATTTCCATCTCTATACCAAGCTGGAATTAATGGTTAAGTACAAGAGGAAAAGCCCAGATGCACCTTAAAAAAAGGTGACGCTTTGTTTGCTAGTGTGTTCTTATGTTTCATTGTTGCGGTTGACATTGTTGCGGGAAATCAACTTTGAACCAACATAATGGAATTTTGATTGTCCAGTACAAATTGTTTAAAATCAATGTGTCATGAAATCCATCATGAAAACAAGAGCTGATTTTTTTTCCACAGCGATGAACAGGTGGACACTGAATCTGAAGGGTGTACTTTGATAAGAAACAAAACCATCCAATCGATTTCTTCCTATTCTTGTCCAAATTATTTATGTCTGAGGATGTATGCCATCTTGAAATTGAGAGTTCAACACTTTCCAGTTCTAAATACCTTTGAATTTGCTTACTGAAAAAAAAATGGGCTTCTTTTGTTTGCAACAAGGAACACAGCAGAGCAGAGTTTGGGCACTAGAGCTAGTTAGAACAGTTGCCGGCTCTGAAGCTTCAGATGTAGAGAAAGTAAAAACTTGGCAAGGTTTGTAAGGTAGGGTTGTAGAGCGCGGGGTAGAGGTTGGTAGGGTTGTAGAGCGCGGGGTAGCCGACTTCCAGAATCGCATCACTAGTTCTCGGTGGACACGTATGACCCAAGTTGTTATACACCCGCAGTTCAATGACTTTGTATGCTACAGCATCTTTATTCTACAAAGCAAAAAAAACAGGACGACAGATCAGGGAACGTGTGCGTCAGTATGAAAGCATGGATCTCAAATGACAGCAAGAAATACTGGGAGCTACAGCTTTACTTCATGTAGCATCGTGGATGGGGAGTGAACAAGCTTACTTACACAGGCTTGCTTTGTCGAAACTGATAAATTGTGAATAAAATGGCCATGAAAAATAAACTATTCTGGAAAGATAAAATGCTGGAGTAACTCAGTGGGTCAGGCAGCATTCCTGGACCTGCCTGACCTGCTGAGTTACTCCAGCATTTTGCGTCTTTCATTGGTAAACCTTCTGCAGGTTCTTGTTTCTTCAATCTGTAATCTGCATTGGTTCAGGAAGTTTGAAACTTGTAGATGCTTCAAGTAGGTCAGCCACCGATCCAGCTCTCCTCAGTTTCCCTATCTTTTCATCTGAAAACATATTCACCCTTGACCAGATTGCATGAATGGTCAATTTAAAAAAGTATCTGCACACCTGCTGCCTGACCCGAGTATTTCTAGCATTGTGTTTCAGTCCTCCATCACCTGCAGATTTGCAATTTTCTATTTTTAACGTAATTTGTTCCAGTCAATACGATATTTGCGATAATACCTTATGAACCTTCTGAATTTGTAGTTGGCACGGCAGTACTCTGTATATCGCCAACTTGGATGTGTTGTGCACACTAACGTGCTGTAGGTGTCCCCTTAAAACTGTCCAGTGAAGATGATTTGACTATATTTTTGTCTAGTTTATTCCATTCCCTTAAAGTTCTTACAAAGAATGAGTTCTTATAAATATCTGTCCTGGTGAATGGGTTTTCTATTTGCATATCATTTCTCTTTCATGTTCTCCTTTCTGTTGAGTATGTTATGTATCTATCTGCAGTTATGCCCACGATCCCCTTTTGAATCCTGTACAACACGGTTAGTCTGTTCCTTGCCCTTCTTATTTGCAGAGTTTCCCACTCCAGGTCGGACAGCATCTGGGTGACACTGCTGCCTCTATTGTAGTTCCCGATGCAAAAGCGTTCCTTTGTACCCCTTCTAGTTTGTTGATATGGCCAGTTTTATATGGGTCCCAGGTGCATGAAGCGTATTCCAGTAAGGGTCTAACCAATGTTGTCTATGCTATGGTTTTCACTTCCTTTGGACAGAACCAGAGGTTTTGTCTAAGGAATCCTAGTGTCCGGTTGGCTTTAGTAACTGTATTGTCCACATGTTCCCCCCACGAAAGCTTGCTATCAAGATGAACTCCAAGGTATGGTTGTGTACTTGGACAATGAAGTATTCGTCCACAGAAGACCTAGTCTCGAGTAGGTGGTTTCTTCTTGTTTGAAATTACCATAATTGAGCATTTGGTTGGGTTGAAGCTCATCTTTCATGTGTGTTGCCATACTACCAAGGACTTAAGGTCTTCTTGTAAGGCGTTCATATCCTCTAATTCAGTGACAGGTGTGCATACAAGATAATCATCCGCGAAGAGTCTTGTTTTACAATGTATGTGTTCAGGTAGATTATTAATGTACGTCAGGAACAACAGTGGTCTGAGGACAGTGCCTTGTGGTACTCCTGACAGTGCTTGATCTTCTAAAGAAATGTTTCCTTCACAGGCCACCCTCTGCGTCCGGTTTGTGAGAAAGTCTCTATTCCAGTTATGTAGACTATTTCTGATGCCATAGTAATCCAGTTTTCCCAGGAGCCTTTCATGAGTAACTTTATCAAATGCTTTTGAAAAGTCCAGGATTGCCAAATGTATAGATTTCCCCGTATCTAATGCACTTGTGATGTCATCAATAGTGACAATAAGTTGTGTTTCTGTTGAACGATTTGCTCTGAAGCCATGTTGTGAGTCCACCAGTATCCCATACTTTTCGAAATGGTCCATGATGTGAGAGTGTATGATGTGATTTTACATGGAACACTGGTCAGTGAAACTGGTCTGTAATTCTCAGACGCAACCTTATTGCCCTTCTTAAATATTGCACAGATGTTTGCTTCCTTCCACTGTCGTGATAGTGACCCACAATCATTTGAGGACTGGAATAAATCTGTGAGTATGGGTGCTATTTCTGATGCGAACATCTTTAGAAACCATGGTGGCAACTGATCTGGGCTCGCTGCTTTGTTTGGTATTAGGTTCTGTAGTTGTGTTAGTACTCCTGCCTCATGGATCACTTGTTTAGGGATATCCTATATGTTACTGGTTCCCATCGATGGAATGTATGACTTGTTTTCCCTCGTAAATACACTGGTGAATTGAGCATTAAGTGCTTCGGCCTTCCCTTTCCCGTCACTTACAGCTGTGTGGTTCACCATGAGGGCTGCAACTCCATTCTCTCCATTACCCAATTGTTTCATATAAGACCAAAATTGCTTGACGTTTTCTTTCATTGCTTTGGTAAGGTTGTTTGACACAAAGTCTTGTTTGGCTTTATTCAGAACTTCCCTTAATTCCTTCTGGCAATTTACAAAGGAATCCCAATCTTCTTTCTCTTGTGTCCTCTTTGCTTTATTGTATGCCCTCTGTTTCTTCCATCTGAGTCTGTGGTGATGTCTGGTGAACCAGGGTAGGGTATTTGATTTGGCTGCTGTTTTTTTTTGGAATATGTCTCTCCATGATCTGCTTTATTTCGGTTTCAACAGTGTCCCACTTCTCCTGAATAGAAACATTCCCCATTGAGATTGACAATGGCCCCGTAAAGTATCCAGGTCTGCATTGATCAGTTCCTCATTTGCTTTCCGCCGTACGTGGTATTTCCATCTAGGTTGCCGTTTCCACTTGGCAGTCAGATCCAGGTCAACAATAACTATGTCATGGTCATCTCCACCTACCAAGTCTAAAATGTTACCTCTTCTTGTTGGTTTATTAACCTGTTGGTTCAGTCCAAAACCCATTACAGCCCCCAGTAGTAGTTCAGCTGTATCCTTGGATGCAGATTGATCCCGCACTATTGTTGAATCTTCCCAATTAATATTAGGCTGATTAAAGTCACCAGAAAGTACTATATTGTATCCCATGCCTTTATTGCATATTTTCTCAAATGTATTCTCAAGTTCACTTACAAACTGTTTATCAGCATGTCCGGACTTATTAAAAATGAGTGCCGTATTTTCAATTCAATTTGGTTCCACAATTCATTTGATTCACTATCTACCTCAAACTCTTCCGAATCATAATAATATCCTTTTTACATGCTATTAAGATGCCACCATGAATTCCGTCCAATATGTCCCTTCGATAAACATAATAGTATCCGGGAAAATCTCATTACTATTAATGTCCTGTGAAAACGAAGTTTCTGTCCATAGAAGCAGCCCTGATTTTTTCCATTTCGGTAGAGATTTCACATCATTCCAAGTGTCTGCTCCTCATTAAATTTCGTCGTTCACATTTTTAATAAAATCCTTCTCCCCCCCCACTCACTCATTTTGTTGCCTCCTGCTGGCCAGCGACCATAACGGCTGCTGGCGCCCGCATCTCGCCTCAAAGACGCCATTTAAAAACAGCCGCACTGCTGATTCCTGAGCCGCTTGAGTTGGAGGACCACGTCTCCCGTGGGGGCTACGTGTAGTGAACAGCTGCGTTGGGGTCTGCACTTGGTCTAGTTACCAATAAATGTGTCACCGCCATCATCATCATTCCGGATAAAAAAACGATTTGATGTATAACTTTCAAATGATGAATTAAACAATGTATCAGAAATGTTCATAATTTCACATATTGGACATATCCAGTCACAATTTTTCCCTTCAAAGCTGCTGTATGTTACCTAACCCACTCCACCGTGTGCAGCATGTATCCATCTTTGACTCCCATCACATTCTATACCCTTGTGCTGGCTAGTTACCATCTCATTGCACACCCCACATGGTTCAGGTTTACAGTTTGTGCATTGCCATGAAAGATTCTGCTTTGTAAAGTTCATATATTCCTTGATAGTCACGTCAGTACATTTGACATGATACATTGCATCACAACCTATGCATTGAGGTTTTCTTCGGTGTTTTGTTACCAGCTTATTACAGCTCCCACAGTTTGTATACCCAGGGTTTAGACTAACATCCCCAGATAACAGCAAAGTATTGAGAAACCCAATGTGTTTCTTTGGCCTCAGTTCAATAGTCGTACAGATTGCTGGTTTAGACAAGAGTCCGTAACTGTTGATGTGAATTGATGTGTATCTTATGCAATCTTCTCTCAGGATTAAGTGTGAGAACCCTCTATGAAAAACCAGGTGTTGGTCATCTGTAGAGTTTGTTTCCAATGGTTGAATTTGTTGTCTCACAACCAGGCATAACAACAGTATGCTTCTGATGCTGTATCGTATGGCCATACTTAGTTGTGTTGTTTTGCAGTGTATCTCAGCGATTCAATCAATAATAATGAAATCAAGAGGCTGCTTCCCTTTATGTTGTCCCACAATGTCCGCCAATGAATACTGTTTGTAGTCCACACCACTGCTGTATCCACGCGCAGTTGAAATGGATATCCATGATGGCTGCCGTTTTCCCACCACTTCATAAACAGGGGTAAAAACACTAAAAATACCTCATATCACGATAAAAACACCACTAATGTTTGCTAAAATAGTCTAATAAGTTGAATGTCGCACGGTTGAGTTCGGATGGCTGAGTAATTTCTGAAAAATTTCACTCCGATATAGCCTTACGTATCTGCCGACTGTAGCTTGCTGCTGTGTCACTCAAGGTTTCCGCTATCTTGCGTTCCGCCTGTACTGTCGCCGGCGAAGTCCTCCAGTGTCCGCTGGGGGCACACTCTTCAATATACCGTACAGTTTTGTGATAAAAAACAAAGTTAAAATTCAGCTAAAAATGTCCACCTACACATCTAACAAAAATAACAATATCCATGTTTTCATTGTGCTATTAAAAGTGTTGTTGCTATTAAAATGAACAAAAATCAACAAAAATCGGTTTAAAATGCTGAGCTCTGCAGAGGCACGGTCCAGCACAGCACTGGTGAATCGCTTCAGAATCGGATCACTCGCATTCAGGAGAAAGAGGAGCTGAAGAACCTCAATGACCGCCTGGCTACATACATCGAGAATAGCGTGCTGCAGCTGAAGATCTCCATTCAACTCTGAGCGGGCCCCACTCTCTATCTCTCTGTCACTCTCCGTTTCCGCCGCCATCCGTATCCATGTCCGGGCTGCCGGTTCTCCGCTCTGCGCTCTGCTAGATGTAGGTGATGTCCTCGGTAATGTCCTCCACCCTCCCCACCGGGGTAACACCACCTGGCGGTATAACTCACGGAGCGGAGATCTTCCACCTCCGGGCCCCCAGGAGGTAGAAGATCTGAAGATACGAGTCTGAAGAAGGGTCTCGACCTGTAACGCTTCCTATTCCTTCCCTCCAAAGATGCTGCCTCTCCCTACTCCTGCATTTTGTGTTCATCTTCGATGTAAAGCATCTGCAGAATCAGCATTTCCTTCTTACATAATGCGCTATTCCCAATATTCCACAATCACAAACTCCTGGCATACTTGCCAAACATATTTAATCTTCAGGAAAATACATATGTGAGAGAACTTACTGACAGTCCCTCTGATCCCTTGGGTCAGATCTTATAGCCAAGACCCATGAGCATTACTGAAGGGGGCTGCAAATCTGTTCAGTTGAGAAGGGATCGGCTGCAAGCAAGATTGGGGGAAGGAGGTTAGACAAGAATCTACAATAGGGCCTCCATTGTAAGTTTTAGCTGATCAGTGGCGCAGGAACAAGAATGATTTGTGTTAGATCTTGGGGGTCAAGATGCCAGTACAGGTCCTATCTTAGGTCCCCACCAGTGTTGCATTGTGAAGGTGGAAAGAAATTGTGGAGAACAATACATCCAGAATGAAGGAGCTTGGGGAAATTAGCATTAGTAAAACAAAAAAGCATTGGGGGAAAATAAAGTAACTGATGATAAATCGCCATGTCTGGTCAAACTGCATCTTAATATTTTGAAAGATGGCGATTGCAAAAATTCATAAATTGCAGGCTTTTCCCACAAAACAGAAGGTAGCAAATTCCAGAAAGGAGGGAGATTAAAAAATGGAAAGTTACAGATCAATCTGCCTTTTAGAGATATGGAAAATAATGCAATCTATTAATGCAGCAGTGGTAACATGGTGTTTACAAATACAGGCTGGGTAGGGTCAAGATTGATTTTCCATTACAAATGTTTGAAAAATCCATTCAATTTTCTTTTTAAGGTATAACTAGCAGGAGTACGATGGTGTGTATTTAGACTCTCAGAAAGTGTCCAACTGAGGCCCATTAATAATTTGGAAGAAAGGATCAAAATGTATGGAAGTTTGTTAACCAAAGCAGGGTGGCTGTGTAGAAGTTTGTTAACCAAAGCAGGGTGGCTGTGTGAGCTGAACAAGATTAGGATAAGCTTCTTTTGATAATGACGGTAAATGAATGAGCAGGGGCATGCAGATGAAATATCATGCAGGCAAATGCTTGGAAGAAACACAAAAAAGTATGTTCTTTATGACGCAGTGTCAAAGTTCATCTCTTAAAAAGCAGACAGCACCAATCTGCTTAAAGGTAAACCATGGCAATCTTTAATCGATTCGTCAGATAGGTGTGGCAAAATCTACAATTGAGCACAAATGTTGCTCAGTGCTTCTCGGGCTCCACTCACAGAGCAAAGGAAAGTTAGCGCAATTATACATTTTTCTTATCAGTAAAACACTCCTATTAAATCTGAATATGGCATCACTGAAAGATTCTATAGCCTTTCAGAATATAGGAAAAGCTGGGTTCAAATCAAGCTCATCCAATAACACGTTATTACCTATCTCTGGAGCATCAGCTATTTTTTTCAATCTTGGCTTCTTTATGGCCTTGAAAGAAGCTCATGTTATTACGCAGGCTTCCATCTTAATGTCTTGATTAAAAAGACAACCTGTCCTCCATATTGTGTTCCATATAATTTGCAGTCATTCAGACTTGGCACCGAGCAATGCTTTTGTAGAGGAATTACATTTTGTAAACTATATTAGATTTGACTTATTTAATTCCCTCTTTTTATCAAACATGATAACATTCACGGTTCTTGGTAGGTACACACATTGGTCGCAAGCATTAGATCAATGATTAGCAGAATGATAGAGCCATAATGTATCACAGTACCCCAAAGTCCACCAAGCCAAAGGTATGGCTACCAGTTCCCACTCTCTTCATTGACAACCATCTTGATGAAGCTTGTTGAGGGTCGATGGATCAGGTGACACCTGTATGCGGTGTAATCCTTTCAGCTGATATTGGGGTTGTGCCATAAAGTTTGCACCTGTCTGAGGGAGTTGCCAGTCTCTTCGGAGAGCGTTGCACAGGTGTTCCCCCCCTCTCGGCATATGGTGGGGTTCACCACCTTGAGCGAGACGCTAGCGTATCCGTGGGTTTGGACAGCATCTTCTCCCAGTAGGTTTGGGTGGCCTGCTTTCACATCAACATGTAGAAGCGGCTGCTCGACTGGAAGCCAAAGACAAAGCCAGCGTAGATTGTGGTCTGTGTTGACGTAGAAGTTGCCACTGAAGTTGATGGAGTCGATCTCCTCAAATCCGACAGCAAAGCCAGGGTCAGAGTTGGTGGTCTGCAGTAACTCCCTGCCCTTGTTGCACACTACCCAGTTTGGAACGATCTGCATCGTTCCCTTTGGAATTTCCTCAGGTCAGTCTCACTGATGGCGCTGTTCTCGGGGCACACGTCATAGATATCTGCGATGTTGTCAAAGTGGTTCTTGCAGGTGTCTCCTCTGCAGGCACCATCGGCATCGATCTGGTCAGGGTTGTGACCAAAGCGGCAATTGTCCTTCTCATCAGAAATGCCATCATTGCCATCCTCATCAATGTCCTGATTGTCATCACACTGATTACCCACCAGGTCTGAGTCATCACCAGGATAGGGTTATGCATAATCTCTTTCAAGAGGTCCATCTGTTTCAAAATGTTCAGCTTCTCCCTCTCGAGGTGCTTGGTCATACGATAGAGCTCAAAATGCTTCAAGATTTTTGATCAAATGTGGTTTGTCTTTCCGAAGTTGTGACCAAAGGCTTTGCACTTCATCCTGATCTGTAAAGACGTTCTTTCTTCTGTATGGATCAGCTTTACAAGGCGCTGCAGGTAGCGATCAATCAAAACCACCTTGTTACATCCTGGGTGGGGGCAAGGTCGTTCACGCACCTCTTCATGCAGCTCTTTATGTGTTTCTTAAGTCCGTCAACTCCTCTGTAAACAGCAAAGCAACCCTTTTACTAACATTGATACATGGTGGGGAAATCACCATTTCCCAAGCCACTCTATATATTCAGGATCTGAGCGCAAGTACATATCCTTCTTCAGTGGGTATTCCGATTTGTCCACATCCACCAACCGCAAAGTGGCTCCACTGTATGTACAAGGCTGAAAGGCTGCTAACGCTGGGACAGCAACATTATCACCCTCACCATTTTCAGTCACTGTTCCATTCCCAGGTTAAAGGGTTATTGAACCATTCAGAACTTCCTCCATTGAGTCCTTATTTCTACTGGACGGGAAGTGTCCCTCATTCAAAACAACGCTGCGACTTGAATGCATGCCCTGGATGTAACTGTGGCCCTCTGGACACCCCATACAGCACTGACTACTCCTCGATACTCTGCTGTTAAAACACTCTGTACATGTGGCTGAGATCCACAGCTGCTACCATGATGCTGAGCCGGTGTGACCAAATTCTGAGACCCTGTGGGCTTGCAACCAAGACACCGTCATTTAACATCTACTTAAAGTCACCAGACTTGCTGCTCATTACACTGACCAGAGCAGGGTTACAGTTGTACTATGGGACCAAGAGCCTTCAATCACAGATAGCAGCAGTGCTGCACTTAAGCAACTGAATAGGCAATTAGAAATTTGCAGTACACGCAATGCTTGCGACATCCTGTTAAACGGATAAATTAAAAAGATTGGACAGCTCAAAATAAAATTCAATAAACATCAAGTCACAGCCTCCTCTTGGAAAGCAACCATTAATGCAGATGACTCAGGAAGAAACCCATCCAGTCCAGATACTTTGCCTGTCAAAGCATGTAGCGATTGGTAATAACACATCAGTTTTGTTCTCTACCAATGCACATATGAGACAAAAAAGTAACATGGATTTTCAGACAATAAGTGATCTGGACTTACCCAGGCCATCTGACTGGTGGGAATTAGAATTCTTACAAAGATACCTGAATTTTTTGGAATTCTTCTATATTCCACAGCAGGCCAACAGTCCTTTGTGCTGTACTGCCAAACTTGTTGGAGTATTCAACAAGTATGTTGGAATATTCTTGTTGGAGATCTGAGGTGTGGACAATTCATGCCAAAGACTAGGTTCAGGAAAATTAAAACTTTTCGTTAAAATAGAACCCATTTAACAACAGTCTAAATGGACATTTGTTCAACACAACAATTTATTCTTGACCAATACAATGCCCACATTGATCGTTCTTGTATTGAAATGTGGTTGGGTGGTATAGGAGTTTCAGTCGGGTGTATGATAACCATTACAAATGTTTGACCATTTGCAAAGTCTATACCAAGCTGGAATTAATGGTTATGTACAAGAGGAAAAGCCCAGATGCACCTTAAAAAAAGGTGACACTTTGTTTGCTAGTGTGTTCTTGTGTTTCATTGTTGCTGTCGACATTGTCAAGTCAAGTCGTCACATTTATTTATATAGCACATTTCAAAAACAACTCTCGTTGGCCAAAGTGCTTTACATTTGTTATAAGAATAGCACAACAAAACAGACTACAAACATATATATATGTAGCCCTCACTCTGAGGACGTCAGGAAAGGCTTGGGAGTATAGATAAGTCTTTAGTCTTTACTTAAAAGAGTCGATGGAGGGGGCAGTTCTGATGGGAAAGGGGATGCTGTTCCACAGCCTAGGTGCTGCAACCGCAAAGGCGCGGTCGCCCCTAAGCTTATGCCTAGACCGTGAGATATTCAGCAACCCCAAGTCGGCCGATCTGAGGGGCCTGGAGGTGGAGTGGTGGGTGAGAAGACTTTTTATGTAGGTGGGGGCAAGCCCATTGAGGGCTTTGTAGACATGGAGGAGTATCTTGAAGTTTATACGGAACCGCACAGGGAGCCAGTGGAGAGAGGCCAGGATCGGGGTGATGTGGTCCCTTTTTCGGGTGCCCGTCAGGAGTCTTGCTGCGGCGTTTTGGACCAGTTGCAGGCGGGACAGCGAAGATTGGCTGATGCCAGTGTAAAGGGAGTTGCAGTAATCTAGGCGGGAGGAGATGAATGTGTGGATGATCTTTTCCAGGTCATCAAACTGGAGGAATTTGTTTATTTTAGCAATCGTCTGAAGCTGAAAGAAGCTAGCTTTTACCACGGAATTAATTTGTTTGTCAAATTTCTGTGCTGAGTCAAATATCATGCCAAGGTTTTTGACGTGAGGTTTGAGTAGTGGGGTAAGGTTTCCAAGGCTGCCTGCTATCATTTTGATTGAGTCCGAGGGGCCAAGAAGGATGACCTCAGACCTCTCGTTTAGTTGGAGGAAGTTCTGGGACATCCAACACTTTATATCCTCGAGGCAGTGGGTAAGGTTAAACAGATTAGATTGTTTTTTGGGCTTCATGGGGAGATAGAGTTGGGTATCGTCTGCGTAGCAATGGAAGGAAATGCCGTGCCTTTCAATGACTTGGCCTAAGGAGAGCATATACAGGGAGAAGAGAATGGGGCCAAGGATGGAACCTTGTGAACCCAACAGCAGAGATTAGCTGTGGAGGAGAATGAGTTGCCTATGTTAGTCGAGAAACTCCTACCTTTGAGGTAGGAGATGAACCAGCTCAGGGCAGTGCCATCAATACCAACCCCATACCGGAGACGGTCAATTAGGATGGTGTGGTCGACAGTATCAAATGCTACACTGAGCTCAAGAAGGAGCAGGATTGCACAGTCGCCGGAGTCAACGGTGAGGAGTAGGTCATTGTGTACCTTCAGCAAGGCCGACTGTGCTATGGTGAGCCCTGAAACCTGATTGGAAAGTTTCGGGATTGTTGCGGGAAATCAACTTTGAACCAATATAATGGAATTTGAATGTCCAGTACAAATTGTTTAAAATCAATCTGTTGTGAGATCCATCCTGTAAATGAGAGCTGATTTTTTTTCCACATAGATAAACAGGTGGACACTGAATCTGAACGGTGTACTTTGATAAGAAACAAAACCATCCAATAGATTACTTCCTATTATTCTTGTCCAAATTATTTATGTCTGAGGATGTATGCAGTCTTGAAATTGAGAGTTTCTCTTCAACACTTTCCAGTTCTAAATACCTTTGAATTTGCTTCCTGAAAATAATGGTCTTCTTTTGTTAGCAACAAGGAACACAGCAGAGCAGAGTTTGGGCGCTAGAGCTAGTTAGAACAGTTGCCGGCTCTGAAGCTTCAGATGTTGTGAAAGTAAAAACTTGGCAAGGTTTGTAGGGTAGGGGTTGTAGAGCGCGGGTAGAGGGGTAGCCGACTTCCAGAATCACATCACTGGTTCTTGGTGGACACGGAATCGGTAGAGGCAAGTCTATTCAGGATGATCCCAGTTGCTAGTCACCCGCAGTTCGATGAATTTGTATGCTGCAGCATCTTTATTCCACAAAGCAAAAATAACAAGCATTTTATCATGAAAACGGTAGATGCTTTACAGAGGTATAAGAGGAACATGGATCTCAAATGACAGCAGGAAATACTGGGAGCAACAGCTTTACTCCATGTAGCATCATGGATGAGGAGAGAACATGCTTACTTACACAGGCTTGCTTTGTACTCCAGCATTTTGCATCTTTCCTCGGTAAACCAGCATCTGCAGGTTCTTACTTCTACAATCTGTAATCTGGATTGGTTCAGCAAGTTTGAAACTTGTAGATGCTTCATGTAGATCAACCACTGATCCAGCTCTCCTCGGTTTCTCTATCTTTGCATCTGAAAAAAATGTTTATCCTTGAGCAGATTGCATGAATGGTCAATTAAAAAAAGTATCTCTGCGCACGCCTGCTGCCTGACCCGGGTATTTCTAGCATTGTATTTCAGTCCTCCATCACCTGCAGATTTGCAATTTTCTATTTTTAACGACATTTGTTCCAGTCTTCTTCTTCTTGCGTATGGCGTGTACAGCCTAAAGTTGTAGGACAACTTGTTCTATTTGATCTTATTTGATTGTGCACGCCAGGTTGATTGCATTCGTCGAAACAGGGCGGACCACGTGAAGGTTGCAATCTTCAACCTCTGTTCCAGTCAATACGATATTTGCGATAGAGTCTGGAGAAAGGTCTCGACCCGAAACGCTTCCCATTCCTTCTCTCCAAAGATGCTGCCTGTCCCACTGTTGGATTGTCATAACTCACACACAGTGATTAGGACCCAAAGACTGCATTAAAAAAGCATTAGCAATGCTGCATTGGTAACTTCAGCTTAACATACAGCTCAAGACTGGGAGAGAAAGGAAAAAGGGCTTCTATTAAATCTATGGGCGGAGCAACACAATGACTCATAGCATGAGTGACACTGATCTACATCCTCCCTCTTAAAGAATTAAATGTAAATACAAAACCATTGACTAAATAAGGCATGCATAGTAAATGATAATAAGCTGGAGGAAAGTCAAACATAGCCTGGGTATTTTACTGTGGGCTTGCAAACACAATCAGCACGTGTGCGATATAAACCATTTCCGTTCTTCGCCACCAGGGACAGAGTCGGTGGTATAATTGGTGGCAGAGATTGAAACGACATTCCTGGTGACGAAACAGGGGACTTTGGTACACACGGATGAGGAGATGTCGCCATTGGCAAAGTAACCATTTCAGAAGCATTTGATGTGCTGGTACAGGCGGGCCGATGCCGCCGGACGTGGATGGAAGTACACTCACTTGTACGGTCAGGATATTACGGAGGTGGAGCTGGCTCAGTCACAGGCAGGATATGTTGCCTATTACGTCCAGGTGCCGCAATCAGTACTGACCAAGTATGAGCAATTCATAGGCAATTCCAGAAATCACACCGATATGATCATGACCTTTATTGGTTTGCAAATGAACCACCTGCCCCTCGGTTAATGGTGGCAGCCGTCTGCTTGTTTTGTCATACCACTGTTTTTGATTGTCACGCTTTTGTTGCAGCCTGGACTGGACTTCCGATGGTGGGACCACCTGCGGGATTAATGCTTGATCTGCTACAGGCACTGTGGCTTGGGTCTGCCTTGACAATAAACATTGAGCAGGTGAACCCAAGATGGGGTGCGGGAGATGTTGCACAGGTTCAGGTACACATTGGAATTAGCTCTGTGGGATTGTTCCATTAATTGTTTGGCACTCTTGACAGCCCGTTCAGCCAGTCCATTCGACTGAGGATATTCAGGGCTGCTGGTGATGTGGCGAAAATCCCAGCGTGCAGCAAACTCTTTGAAGTGCTGGCTGGTAAATTGTCTGCCGTTATCAGATAGCAGTTGACAAGGAGCTCCGTGGTCTGCAAAATGGCGAGCGAGTTTTAGAACTACCCCGTGAGAAGTGGGGCTACTACAAAGGTACAAAAGACATGTATTATCACATACACCAATTGGTGTAGTGAAATTTGTCTTGCCATTGCAGCACACAAATAAAGATAAGACACATCATTAAAGAATTTAACAATAAACATAAAAACATCCCCCCACAATGGTTCCCATTATGGGGGAAGGCATCAAAAGTCCAATCCCGTCCCCTGTTCACCCATAGTTGGGCCTATTGAGGCCTCCGCAGTCGCCGCTACGGCAGCCCGATGCTTCAGGCCCTCTCGCCGGATGATGGAGCTCTGGCGTTGGGTGAACACTCTCAGCGGCTCGGAGTGTCTGGAGTGTCTGGAGCGGCCGCTTCCTCCCCGGAAATCGTGGCTCCCGTAGTCCACGGGCCGCGCCAGTCGGAGCTCCGACACTGGCGACCTCGGCGTGAGATCCCAGGCTCCACGGTGTTTAAAGCTCAGCGCCACCCACAGCCACAGCTCCTCGAATGTAGGAGTCGGCGGTCCCAGCACCCCGGAGCCCACCGCACGGCGACCCGGGCAAGGCATCGCCCGCTCCACGATAGTGCCCCGGCGCTGTGCCGCTGCCGAAGCTGAAGTCCCGGCAGGAAAACGCCGCTCCAGTCTGTTGGTAGGACGCGAGGAAGGGGCGAAAACACGACTCGGAGAAAATCCGCATCTCCGACCAGATAGGGACTGAGAAAAATAGTTTCCCCCTTCCCCCCCCACCCCCTACATAAAAGACTAGAAGACCTCCAAAACACTCACTAAAATTTTTTTTAAAGGGTGAAAGGACTAAAATGCCATTCTCACGTTGCGAGTTGACACAAGAGGTAACCCGAGTTAAACCTCGTGGTAATAACGTATGATTAGCGTACGGCATTCGTGGACGCAACGTAGTGCATCGTGGCGCTAACGGCAGGTACTCGTGTAACTTGTTGACTCTTACAAAAAAATCAAACATGTTTGAAATTTTCCACGAGTCAATTTTACTCTTGTGGTTAAGAATTGAAACATTTTAACTCGTTGTAATAACGTAGTGGCCGTGCGTTTACCTTAGTGTATCGTGAGTCTACCGTGGGAACTCTTTAACTCAGCGAGCAGGCAGCAGCAGATTGTGGATTCCTTCCGTTTCCCAGCGACAATCACCTGCCATAACGCGAGAGAGATCATGCACTGTTGTAGGTCTCCTTTGCACGTCGGTGTTTCTGGTTTTCTCCACTCATTGTTGGCCCTATCTGTCACCACCCCCACCTACACCCCTCTGCTTCCCGGCCATGTGTGTGACCCCTTCCCTCCCCAACTCCCCGCTCATTACACCGGCGCGGGGGCTTTGCACTGTCTTCACGTCGGTGATGCCAACAGGTCGATGTCAGTCGCCCCGGGGAAGTCGCTCCCTTCAGTTTCTCAGGGGGTCGGGACGGGGCTGGAGTTGGGAGGGAAAGGTGGTGGTGGGGTGGGTGGGTTAGGTGAGCAGGAGAGTGGGGTTGTTTGCACTTGCAGAGGGAGGGGGCAAGGGCGGTGCAGTTCCCAGTCTCAGCTCCTGTCCAGGGGGGTGGCTGGAGACGTCAGGACCAACGGGACACCGACCCTCAGGCCCACTGCAAGCACGGAGATCCCAGAGACCCACAGCCAGCAGCAACTCCAGCCCAGCCCCGCTCCAACTCCAGAGGAACACGCTCCCCTTAGGGGCAGAAGCTGATGGTGTGTAAGGTACGTCTTGTTCTTGGGGTGGTGGATGAGGGGGCGCAGCTCGGGCTGTGGGCGAACTGCCACTTGTCACCATAGCGGCCCATCGGGGAGCGGATTCCTCTGGAGTTGGAGTGGGGCTGGGCTGGAGTTGCTGCTGGCTGTGGGTCTCTGGGTTCTCCGTGCTTGGAGTGGGCCTGGGGGTCGGTTTACCGTTGGTCCTGATGTCTCCAGCCACCCCATTGGACAGGAGCTGAGACTGGGAACTGTACCGCCCTTGCCCCCTCTCTCTGCAACTGCAAACAACCCCACTCTCCTGCTCACCTAACCCACCCATCCCCCCCCACCCCCCACCTTTCCCTCCCAACTCCAGTCCCGTTCCGACCCCTGGGAAACTGAAGGGAGCGACTGCCCCCGTGCGACTGGCATCGACCTGCTGGCATCGTCGATGTGAAGATAGTGCAAAGCCCCCGCGCCGGTGCAATGGGTGGGGAGCTGGAGAGGGGAGGGAAGGGGTCACACACATGGCCGAGAAGCAGAGGGGTGTAGGTGGGGGTGGTGATAGGGCCAACAATGAGTGGAGAAAGACAGAAACATCGACGTGCAAAGGAGACCTACAGCAGTGCATGATCTCTCTCGCGTAATGGCAGGTGATTGTCGCCTGCCCGCTGTTTCTGACGCTAAAGCCTTGGGATCGTTGCCCTTCGTGTTGGCGTGCAGGGGGAGGGGGGTATCGTGCTGTTTGGTCACCCCCTGCTATCCTAGGGACAGGGAGACACAGCGGCTTTTGAGACTGGTGGGCAATCACTTCCAAAGTTCTGCCCACACAGTCAGTATACCTATCCAACACTTGTCTCCTGCACTAAGATCACCCCGCAGAGAATGATCCCAGCCTAACCCAAGAGCCATGTCACCCCAGACAGATTAATGACGCTCTCCCCTCTCCATCTCAACTCACGCCTGGGCACCGAAGCAACTGAGGAGCGAATCCTGAGCTCCGTCTCACAACAATCTGATGTGCACATCCGTCCACATTCAAAGATTTAATCTCCCATCTCCCCGCAGTGTGTAGACATGGCAGTAAATTCAATTAAAACATATCAAACCTGTGTGTTTCAAACAAATCATAAGTATAACTGCTCTGGCACTTGATGCTGCGCATTTTCCCTTTGTAGGTCACATCAATAGATGCGGCCGCGCTGAATTCTATCTTTAAAACAAAGCCACAGGATGGAGAGGTCTTCTTTAACACTGTTGCTTATTAAAACATAACACTGTTGCTTATTAAAACAAACCTTCAATCAGGATAACTGACAGGCATAGCTGGGGCCCATGCACATGCCCAAAGCTACGCCTTGTATTTGGAGGAAATGGGAGGAGTCAAACGAAACGTTATTAAGGGTAAGGACCAGGCGGAGGAGAGTGTCGGTTGACGGGGATTGGTTGATTCTCCGGTCGAGGAAGAACTGGAGGGCTTTGAGACCCTCCTGGTGGATGATGGATGTGTAGAGTGACTGGACATCCATGGTGAAGATGAGGGGATGGGGGCCTAGAGAATGGAATGCCTGGAGACGACAGAGAGTGTCTAAGGTGACTTGAACATGGTAGGGAGGGATTTAACCAGGGGGGATAGGATGGAGTCGAGGTATGTGGAAATAAGTTAGCTAGGGCACAAACAGGCAGAGACAATGGGTCTACCAGGACAGTCAGGTTTGTGGATTTTGGGGAGAAGGTAAAATCGGGCCGTGCGGGGCTGGGGAACGATGAGGTTGGAGGCTTGGGAGGGCAGGGAGCCGGAGTTGATGAAGTCAGTGATGGTGCTAGAGATAGTGGCCTGGTGCTCGTCTGTGGGGTCATGGTCCAGGGATAAGTAGGAGGAGGTGTCCGAGAGTTGGCGCCTGGCCTCAGCTTTGTAGAGATCAATGTGCCAGACTACCACGGCACCTCCCTTGTCGGCGGGTTTGATAACCCAGTCTGGGTTGCGGAGTGAGTTGATGGCTATACGTTCAGGGGGGAAGAGGTTAGAGTGAGACAGGGGAGTGGAGAAGTTGAGGCAGTTGATGTCCTGCCAGCAGTTTTGAATAAAAAGGTCTTAAATGGGAAGATGGCCATGAGGGGGGGGGGGGTCCAAGAGGAGGGGGTCTGTTGGAAACAGGAGAAGGGATCAGCAATGGGGGGGCGAGGACTCCTTCCCATGGAAGTACGCTGTGAGGCGGAGGCGACGGTAGAAGAGCTCCAAGTCATGGTGGGCGCGGAACTCATTGAGGTTGGACAAATGTAAGGCATCTGCTGAGGACAGACCATTCGGTGTCAGAGAAGGGGAGGTCAGGTGGGATGGTGAACACACGGCAGGGATGGGGGTTGGGGCCGGAGGAAGGCATGTGAGTGGACTGAGGCCGAGGCGATGTCTGGTGGAGGGGTGCTGGATGGTCAGGGAGGAGGGGGGTATGAGGACTGTAGTGTGGGTGGGGAAGAGCTGGGGTTACATGGTTTGAGGGGGATGGGGAAGACCCAGTAAACAGTCACTGAGGTTACCAGGGTAATGGTGACTAGCACTAGGACCCAGCGCAGTCAAACCCGGGGGAGTGGGAATTTGCAGTGTGGAAGCTTCAGACCTGGTGCTGAGTCCAGGCTGCAGGTAAGGCGACGGCAGCGGGCTGCTGGAGGGCGGGTATTTTGTGATTGGGTTAGGGAACTGTCAATAACTATTATGTTATCTATATTTATGATTGGTTTGTATGGGCTGCTCCCCTCATCTAGTTTCACGCCACAGGGTCTGATCAGGTATAAAAGAGTGGACACCACATGGATTGGGGTTGATCTTCTGGGGTTGCACTTGGGACCGTGCAAACTTGCTGGAGGTGTCTGCTTGCACGAGGTTGAAGGGCTTGGACAAGTAGAGCCAAGGATCGGACCTGCGGTGTGGTTAGGTATCGTATAGGAGGTTTGTGCTTGGGAAGAATAAAAAATTAGTTCATCCAGTGCTTGACTCAGTGTTTTACTGAACTAGACTAAGGGGTAAGCTGTAGGAGCATAATTACATTGGGAGTTCGTCCGGGATCTCAACGGACCCCCAGATAGAAGTTTGCGATCAAGGAGTTGAGTCGTTCCAGATTTGGAGGGGAGAAATTGGCGCCACGGTGTGGTTTTCACATCGGTTTTCCCCACTTCGCCGATCGGGACGAATCGATATTTGCGCGCTTGTGTTGGGGTTCCCAACGAGATCCAAGAACAGTAGTCCAGCAGGCACTGAGGAGAAAGAGTCCTTATCTAAGGATGTGGTTGGGGTTAGGCTCACAAGGCTTTTCTCTAGTGGGTTCAAGTCCCCGCACCTAGTTAGTCAATAGCTGTTGCAGTCAGGTACCATTGAGTTGGCCTGACACCAAAGGGAAGTAAGACTGGGATATCTGAATTAGCTGGGATATCTTAAGAGACAGGGCTGAATAGGTAACAGTACAAAGAGGGGAAGTACTGCATCATTGCTGAGGGTGCGATTGGAAAGACATTTCAAAGATCGGCATCGAATTCCAGCGCGAAGCGGACACACGCTGAAGCCCGGTACCTAGCCGGTTGAAAGGAGGGTGCCTAGGGGGTTTGAGTCCCCGCCCGTGTGGGTAGTATCTCGAACTTTGGATAAGTTGAGGACTCCGTAATGGTGCTGGGAATCCAGTGTTGGAGTATAATTGGCTGAAGAAATACTCGGGAACAACACTGAGGATTAATTAAAATTAAAGACGCGTCTATTCTAATTACTTGAATTTGTGGGAAAGGAGCTAAAATAGTTGGGTAAAGTAATTAAGAAAGTAAAGGTCTAAATTCTTTGATTTAAATTCCACCAAATTTAGGGCTTCATATTGATGGACTGGTGATCGTATGGAGATCTTGTATTTCTAGTCTTGGCTTTCATATTGAGGGCACTGGCTATTGTACATTAATAAAAGTGTACATATATTTCTGGTTATCTTGTGTGTAATAAAAATATATTGTTGGAATTATTAATTGTTAAAAATGTATTGAGTTTCAGTTTAAAGTGTGCTTAAAATGTTGCCGTTGCTTTATTGTATTTACTGTGTCTTGCCTTTGATTTAAAGTTTTGAGTGTTAAATACACTGTTGTAATAGTGGTTCGAATCGGGACTATATATATTGACATAGTGTGATTAAGACTGCTATTATAACTGGAGTCCGAATCATGGCTGTTCAACCAGGGATTCATATCCTTTAGATCCGCTGATTAGTACCTGTTAGTGGAAAAGTAACTGAGGTAGAGGAAGAGCACTTGTTAGCGAAGAGTATCTTGGTGGGAACTGTACCCCTAAGTCTAAGCATTTACTGCAAGGAAAGAGTACCTGACAGAAGAAGAGTAACTTGATAGGAAAAGTACTGCTCAGCGAAAAAGTACTTTGAAGGGAAAGTCTCCTGTATCTAAGGAAGGGGTTCCGTTGGTTGAAAACAGCATGAATTTGGGTTTAAAATATACTGTGATTTGTTTTTGGGACTGTACAGTTAACAAATGTGATATTAGACGAATGCTTATGTTCAATATTAGGGTGTGGTTTTGTATGATAGTGATAAATGGTATAGTTATCTATGTGAGAGTATGTAGAATTGGGGATTTCTTATTTTTACATCATTTAGTTAAGTTTCATTATCCTTGCTGTGACATAACCTAGTCTCAGAGGAGGCCCTCGCAGGTTTGCGGTGAAAGGGTTGGGTTGTCGGGTCAGGTAATCTAGGAATTGGGCCCCTGATGTAAGTGGTTTTACTCCTCCATCGGTTTTCCTCCGACTCGCTGATCCAGCTGTCTGGCAATTCACTGACCTTCGAGAAGCTTCGAGAAGAGACTGAGGTTAGTAGTCCGGAGAATACTGATATTGGGTCGGTTATATTGATAAAGGGGTTCAGCTGAGGGAACATTTCAGTATTTATATAATTGGAAATACATTTCGGGCTGAAGTAATAATTTGACAAATTACTTTAAAATCAGCTTTGAGGTAGAAAGTCAGGATAAGTTGATAAATTACTTTGAGACCCTGTACTGTGTAAAAGGTTTGGAAGGGGTTTCAGACTGAAGTGAAAATTGACATATTACTTTAAAACCAGTGCCGAGGTGGGAAGGGGTGTCTGCGGTATTTCAGAACTGCGATCAAAACATTTCTGCTCTAAATTCTGTTGTCATAGTTATTGAATGTTTTTGTTTAAGTTTGTGTGGTTTAATGTTGTATATAGTGACATGTTTTTGCTTGTTTGTTCCTTGCTTGTTTGCTTATACTTCCATTTAAGTTTGTATGGTTTTGCGTTAAAATTGAAGAAGTGTACCTAATTTTTCTGAACAGCATTCTTTCGCTGATAAGGATTCCGCTGCGGATTCAGCTGCGGTCCAGTGCTTTCACTTAAAGTGGTACACTAAGATTCTTCAGATTTGGAGTATTGAAATCAAATACTTTTCTTGCATTGTTAACTTTTGTGGCTCTAAAAACTCTGAGTTTTGTGGGGGGCGTTGTGGAATGTATTTTATTGTGGAATTTATTTTGATGTGTAAATTTTGTGTTGTGGGAATCTGATTGTTTTGTGTTAAAAGCTTGGCCAAAATGAATCACAAGGCATGAAAGTGCTAATTGCTATAGCATTGCTTGCTGAGATCTTGTGGCTTTGTATTTCTATCAGACAGGCTTTCCCTAGTGGAGCAGATAAGAGGGGCCCCATTAAAGAGCGAGCACTGATAAGCCACCATATGGTACAGAAAAACAAGTCCTTGGCTGATGCTTCTTACAATACAATACAATACAATTTTATTTGAACCTCTATGAGGTTCAAATGAAATATTGTTTCTGCAGTCATACACACAAGAAAAAGACCCAAGACACAACACATTTACACAGATATTTGAAATCTTCACAAAATTATTTAAAATAAAACTTGTACCAAAAGCAGAATGGATCATTTTTGGAATATCGGAAGGTAACCCCGAATTAAATGTGTTTCAAAAGAACTTACTTAATTACGGGCTAATAATGGGAAAAAAGCTTATACTCAAATTTTGGAAAAATGCTCCAATACCAACAATAAAAATGTGGATTTCAAACATGTTCGAAACACTACACTTGGAAGAGATGAGACTCCTCCTAGCAGGCAAAGCAGACCACTTCCAAAAGACGTGGTCTGCATTTACGGAACTATTACAAGCATAAGGTGCAATAGTAATTTAAAATATAAATGGTACCAGGATCTGGTAACGGGGGGTATAAAATAAATTTAAAAAAAAACAAGGTTGGTATATCCTTTTTTGCGGAGTTTTGTGTTACAATAGAGCGATTGTTTTTCCTTTTTTTGCTTTTCTTTCTAGGGTCTTATTTCCTTTCTTTACTTCCTTCTCTAACTTCTTCCCTAAGGGACTTTCTTCTCCCAACACTTTCCTGCACCTTCACGATTCTTGCTCACTTTCCTTACTTCTTTTATTTCTACCTTTTTTAAACCTCGAAAAACGAAGTGGTACAACAAAATGTAATAAGATACATGTGATGTGTATTACTGTAATTTACTGTACTTCTAATAAAAGTTAAATAAAAATAAAAAAAACCCCAAAAAACCCCAATTTATACAGACATCCATCACAGCGCATCTGCTCCTCGCTGTGATGGAAGGCAAAAACTTATCTCTCCCCTGCACTCCCCATTCCCCTCCCGATGTCAGAGTCAAAGCCCCCGGCGGGCGATGGTAATTGTCCCGCGGCCATTAACGCCGGGTCTTGTTGTTGGAGCCCCCGGTGGGCGCTAGCAAAGTCCCGCAGCCATTCAAAGCCGCGCCGGGCAATGGTAAGTGTCCCCGCTCCAGGTACTCTTCGACCCCGCAACTCGGGCGGGAGAAGTCGCCGTTGCGGAAGCCCCGAAAAGCGGTCTCCCAGCAGGGACCCGCGGGCTCCCGGTGTTTCTGTCCACCAGACCTGCGGTTGGAGCCTCCAAATATCCGGGGGTCGGGTCGCAGTCCACCACAGCTCCACCCGCTCCAAACGCGGCCAGCTCCATGATGGTGAGTAGGTCCGCAGGCTCCGCGACTGGAGCCTCAGGTCGTTCCTGCCAGAGGCCGCTCCACGTTGCTCAGCCCCAACGACAATGGAGACCCGACAGGGAAAAGGTCGGGTTCTCTGTGAAGGGGAAAGATTTTATAATATCTTGGGACATTACTTAATGCCATTGGTATTCTGCGTTGTTAATTTGAGTGGACCTACATTTTTATGGAAGTTGTTTCATATATGTGGTGAAAAAATAACGCTGTTTCTCCATGTTTAGTTCTGACTGGTGACAGAGAGCACCTGTCCCAGACGACCTGAGAGGTCTGGATGGTTCATAATGTAGCAGAAGATCAGAAATGTATTTTTGCACTAGACCATTCAGTGCTTTATAAACCAACAGTAATATTTTCAAATCAATTATTTGACACTGAAAGCCAGTGTAAAGACCTAAAAACTGGAATGATGAGATCCACTTTCTTAGACTTAAAGAGGACTCGAGCAGCAGTTTGCGTGAACCAATGGTTGGTTTTGGTTTGATAGAGAGAGACTACGAGGATTGATTTGGATGAGTGGGAGAGTATAATCTGTACTAATGCTCACGTGCTGTGGCAACTGTCACCATTCATACAGCCCCCAACCTACGATAATATCGATTTTGCAGCTCTTGCAGCACCACCTGCGTCCACTATACCAGTTCCAGCAACACCGGCAGAGTTCCCTGACTCCGACAACACCAGTATTGGTGGCATCCCCAGGCGCACTCTGTACCAGGAGTAAGACTAAATAGAGCCAAGCCATACCACAAGTTCAAACCCCAGTAGAACACGCAAGATTCCTAGCTAACTTGGGATTCCGAACCTATGACGCACTGTTAATTAACATGCTCAGAATGAGGCCAGTAAGGAAGCAATCCTTACCGCCTTTACGAAAACCTATTGGTATCTTCAAAATTCTGGAAACTAAACCCATGAAAGGAGAGATGGCAGAAGAATTTTTGGAGAGATTTTCAGAGATATACATCAGTCAGTCGGGGGATGCTAGGTATCAAGATGGTCAGAATTCACCTCAGTACTGTGCTATCCTAGTACATTGCCTTCCAACTACTGTCGCGGAGGCAATAAAACTAATATGGACTGGACTGACAATTCTCAGAGCAAAATGGCCTATGCAGTTAAATGATACTCTAATTGTATCCAGCAAGGCCATTGGAGTAAGGAGTGCCCATGGTGGAGACAAGCGGAAGAGGGTTATCAGCAAGAGCAAAGGGGAGGTTGGCAAGGATATCAAGGACAAGGGAGGTACACAGACTTCTCCCGGGCTGATCAATTTCCTCAATGCTGACTGGCCAACTTAGTGGTGAACGGGTGCTACACTGATATTAGATACTACACTGGGTACTACATTAGATACTACACAGGTGCTACACTGATACTACTCTGGTATTACAAGTTGCGGGATAACAGTGTACCTTCTTAGTGGATACAGGGGCATCCATTCAGTCTACTAGCAACCTCCCCAAATCTGACAAGACTCGGAGACTATCTGGATTTCAAGGACAGATCTATCAATACCCCATCTCTACGCCAGTCGAAGTAACATGAGACGGTGCAACATTAGTTTGAAGCCTGGACTGTAATATGCTAGGCCGAGATTTGTTATGTATATTTGAGTTAAAGATCGTATGTAGAGATACTGGAATAACTGACCTCATGGACAATAAGGAGACAGTGTTACTCGTCAGTAACACCACAATGGTGGTCCCTAACACTGGAAGATGAGCCCCTGCTCCATATCACCTTAGCCTATGACCGGAGTGGCGGGAATAAAGAGCTAGAAACATTTTTTAAATCCCGTGAAGGAACTAGATGGGATGTAAACCTTTTGGCATTAGTAACCGGACCACAGGGAACAGCAAAGTATGCTGAGGTGCCTTCGGAATTGTGGAAGCAGGACTATGATGTTCCCCCGCATATAACAAAGAAAGTGAATTTCCCATCTCATGCAAAGGATTTAGGAGCTATGGTTCAGCAAGCGATTGGTCTGGTGAATCCAAACACGAGCCAGGAACAAGAACTGTCTCTTAATTGTATTGTTCAATTTTATCAGTCACCAAGGACTGTTACTACACAGCTACGCCATCATCTGGGGAGTGAGGTAACGGAGTATGTGGACCCACAGGTGTGGGCAGAAGACTGTACATAGGTAGGATGCGTCCAGATTAACCCCATCCAAGTAGCTCCCCAGAAAATTTAACACCGCCCTCTATATGACAGTACTCGCTGAAGCAGCAGGCAAGCTTGCAATTTAAGCATTGTACCACCATCAATCCGGCATCCTTTCTCGTCAAACCACCGTCTGAACAAGCTGAGTCAGGGCATGACTGCCTATTTGTGACTAAAGAAGATACCTCTGTTCGGGAAGATTTGACAGATATTCCCATGCCAAACCCCGACAACTCTGTATATAGATGGGAGTGCATCAATTGGATCTCTAGATGAAAGACTTTCAGGATACGTAATTATAGATCAGAATGGCAATGGTGTCTGTATATTGACATAGTGTGAGCCTTTGAAACATCATTCTCTACCAAACAAGCAGAATTGTTTGCCCTGATAAGAGCCTGCATCTTAGGGAAGGACGTGAGAATTAACGTTTATACTGACTTCAAATATGCTTTTGGAATGATCTGCGACTTTGGTCAGTTGTGGAAAAATAGGTGATTCTTGACTTCAGCAGGAACATAGACATTCCACCAGAAATTGATCTCAGACCTGTTACAAGTCCTTATGTTGGCAAAACAAATTGCCAAGAAGCTAAGGAAGTGTCCCAAGGGCACGGGGTGGTGGTACCTAAAATGATGAGGCAGACTAAAAGCATAGACAAAGACAAGTCTCCCTCGGAAAAACCAATGCCAACCATCCAAGATGTCATTAGATTACAGGAGGATGCTCCTGGCCCGGATATAGAAATGTGGAAACAGCTCGGTTGTAAAGTTGATTGCATGTCGGGATTATGGGTTACCATGGCAGGGCAAACATGTATGTCAGATAAACTTGCAATGTGAGTTATTGAATGTATACACTTTGCAACTCACTGTGGTGCCCGAGCAACTGCTGATACGCTTTTAGATACATGGTGGCATCCAAAGTTGCAGACTATGGCTCAGGGGATTAGTAGTCATTGTCTGACCTGTCAGCAATATAACCCCGGGAAGGGTATAACCTGAGAACAAGGGAGAACCTCCTTACCCATGGGTCCCTTTGAGACCCTCCAGATGGACCACATTGAGTTGGAAAGATGTCAGATTTATAAATATGTATTAGTTATTGTATATGTCTTTAGTAAATGGATTGAAGCTTATCCCACCGTGGACAACAACGCTTCTACGGTTGTTTAAGTACTTATGAAAGTAATTATATCCAGTTATGAAATCCCAACTGGGCTGAGTTCGGATAATGGCCCTCATTTTGTGCGAAAGGTGACCAAAGAATTCTGTATTTAGATGGACATCCAACAGAAATTACATTGTGCCTATCAGCCATAGGCTGCTGGACTCGTTGAATGAGCCAATCAAACATTGGAAAATAAACTTGCCAAATTACAGATTGAAACAGGGACCAATTGGCTTAAACTACTCCCCATTCCAGATGTGTACCACCCCAGCAGGGAAGGCACGGTTGAGTCCAGCAGAGATTCTATATGGCCGCCCACTCAGAACCCCGTGGAACCAGAATACTACAAAGGTTGTTCACTTTCATCACTTGAGAATGAAAATGGCTAACTATATTTTATCGTTAACCAGAGCATTGAAAGATGTACACTTGAACTACTCCGTCTAAAATTGGACCTGGTACTTATGTAATGATGAAGAATTGGACGAGGAAGAGACTGGACATTCAATGGGAAAGGCATTACCAGATCCTTCTAACCTCTACTGCAGCTAAGGTGGAGGGAATGGATGTGTGTGTTCTCTTTTGCCACTGTAACATTGTCAGTATGGTGCCTAAGACATATAAAAGCTAACCTTTTCTATTTTTAAGAACCCCCTTTCTAGGATAAATCATGATGGACATACCGCTGTTGTTCACCTATCTTGGGACATTGATAGCCATCAGGTCTGTGAAAAACAGAGTGTGCCGTTGTAATCTATCACCTATGTGAAGGAGATGCACTGCAATGTGATGGCGATAGCAAGGATGGAGAATCATAATTATGGAGTATTGCCATGTTACCATGCTCCCTTGTAAATTTGATTATGCATGTCAAAAGGAGGGAGTAAAAGTCCCTGTACCTATTTAGATGAAGGGATTACAAATAACATTAGCAGATTTGCAGATGACACAAAACTGGGTGGTAGTGTGAACTGTGAGGAAGATGCTATGAGAATGCAGGGGGACTTGGGTAGATTAGGTGAATGAGAAAATGTATGGCAGATACAGTATAATGTAGATAAATGTGAAGTTATTCACTTTGGTGGCAAGAAGAGGAAGGCAGATTATTATCTGAATGCTGTCAGATTAGGAAAAGGGGAGGTGCAACGAGACCTGGGTGTGATTGTGCATCAGTCACTGAATGCCGGTACAGCAGGCAGTAAAGAAAGCTAGTGACATGTTGGCCTTAATTGTGAGAGGATTTGAGTTTAGGAGCAATGAGGTCATTCTGCAGTTGTACAGGGCCCTGGTGAGACCAAATCTGGAATATTGTGTGCAGTTTTGGAGAGCTGGACATGTATACTATGGAGTTTGGAAGGATGAGAATGGATCTTATTGATTGTTAAGGGTTTGGGCACAGTAGAAGCAGGAACGGGGTACTGATTGTGGATGATTAGCTCTGATAATATTGAATGGCAGTGCAAATACGAGAACAGTTGAATAACATGAAGGAAGCAAGTGACTGGGGTAATTGGGGCTTCAGAAGCTGGTCAGACTGGCTAATCAACATGGCTATGTACCAAGCTATTGTGATTATTTGTATTTTTGTAGGATTAGAAGTTGTAAAATGTATTGGGGAGAATGCAGACAGCACTGGAAGGCATCGGTGCTGCGAGAATGTTCTTGGTAAGACAGGATGAAGTGTGTGATGAAGAAAGGCTGAGTACGATGATAGGGTGCAGGAAGAGTTTGAATGACTGGGAAGCATAGAAATAGGTAGGAACATGGGGAGTTATGGAATAATAAAAGGGAGGAATGAGAATATGAAGAATTGGAGATACTTTAGGACTAAGGTTTAAGTTTTAATTTCTTTATTTTGACATTGTTTAGTTAAGTTTCATTATCCTCGCTGTGACAACTTTTCCTGGAAAACATGATGTTTATGTGATGTTTAATGCTATTGTAATTGGCTAAGATGTATTATACTGTGTATGATTGTAATTGGGTAGAAAGATTGTCCCCACCTATATAATCATGTGATACTGTAGATATTGGTCTAGAATCACAACCCTTTGTAAGTTACCTCCTACTGTATCAACATATATATATGCTAATTCCTTTGTTTGAGCACGTGTTTCTGGCGTGATCCACTGGGAGAGCTTCCCAGGGCAGTACAGAGAAACCTGGTAACCATGGTGAAATAAAGGATGATTTAAAGTATTCTAGTCGTTGTTTTCACTGAACGGACTAAGCAATATAAATACCAGAATTATCATACGTACAATTTTGCTTGCGTGTTTGGAGCTGATTTGTCTGTGTCGAGATTAAGGTGGTTTGAGTACCGGAGATTTGCTGCTGAAGTGTGTTTGATTGTTTGCTGATGCACCTCAACTTTTTGTCGACCAAGGATTGTTACTTGAAATTGTTTACAGGTTGGAGGTTTGTGTAGATTTGTGTGAGACTGTAGATGAATTTTTGCATACCCAGGATTTGAAAGGTGATTTGACTATGTGATTGTGTTGTGAGAAGTGCAAGACTGCTGATGCGTTGCGGAACTTTTGGCCATTGTTTGGGAGCGAGTTTGATAGTCTAGAAGATTGTGAGAGAAGTGTGAATTGTTGAGAGAGTGTGTGAATCTTTGAGAGTTTGTGTCCATTGTTGGCAACAATGGAAAATCAGATCGAGCGAGATACAATTGAAGATCCTGGAAGGCCGTTACAGTTAGTGTGTCCTTGGGTTTCCACAAAAGGCTGAGAGATTTAAAAACTTTTCGGGAGCGCTGAATAGGAAATTGGGAGATGATTTATGATCCGAGGGAGGGGTCGGAACATTGAAGGGAGTGAAGTATATCGAACAGATTATTGGCAATGCAGTAATTGTGAGGCAGCGAAGGCGTTGATAGGACTGGAGAAAATATTATGAAGAGCAGAAAGCGGATAGAGGCTGTGAGAATGGCAAGTTGGCAGGAAGCAGCTTCAAAGCTTGGGATAGAACTGAAAGATAATGAAGTAAACTGACCTCCAGGCACCTTGAGAAAGGGGTGTGGATGTACTAGAGATCAGGAGCGGAAGGGAAATGAATCTTCTGAAGGGGAACTCGCACCAGTAGATCTAGAATTTAAGGACCCGATGGTTGGCAAGGGAGAGGAGACGAGTATTTGGAAGATTGGGAAAGTGTTAGAATTAGGAGAAGTTTGCAGTCCCCACCTTATTCCTCTTGCGTTCCCCGTACACCATCCACACATTGTATAGCTTGTGCACACAACAGACACTTAGAGCCTGCAGCACCTTTAACACCACCTGCAGATTCCACAATGAAGCCTGCTTTACAAACAGCAGCAACACCAGTACAGGAATCTTTGACTCCAACCGCTTCACTGTTGGCAGGTAATCCAGTAGCTCAAGGTGCCAGGAGTAAAACAAAGAAGATAGCTCCAGTATTTAAGGGGAAAAAGGTTATTAAAGACATAGTACAACCACCAGAGTATTTTAGCGAGCCTAAGCCTAGACGAATTAGACGAGCAGCGAGAGATCAGAGAGGTTCTTTTAGGAGGCACCGTGATTCCCCCTGGTGAAGAGGAAGACATATCTGAAGGTTCTTCTTCGTGTCCGACCATCTTCTATATCACGTCTTTCCAGTGGTTGGCGCAGGCGAGCGCAGCGGCATTTGGTTCGGCCAGGTCATCGGAGCTTGGCTACGTCTCATGATGTGTTCCATGGTTTGGGATTTGCCACACACACATGCATCGGAAGTTGTTCACTACTAGACTAGGGAAAAATAAATGTTCGGCACGGACTAGAAGGGTCGAGATGGCCTGTTTACGTGCTGTAATTGTTATGTGGTTATATGGTTACTTCAACTGGCTTAGAGATGGGATACTGGCAGACTTGTCCTTGAAATCCGGACAGGCTACGAACATCTTGTGATTTGGGGAGATTGTAAATTTATTGGAATGATGACATGGATGCCCCTGTGTCTACCAAAAAGGTGCAAGTTTTCCCTTCTACTTGTAAGCACAGGTTCTTCGTCAGATTTGCACCGAGTCACCACTAAATTTGCTAATCATAGACGTGAAAATGGGTTATTTTGGGAGAAGGATATTTGTCTTCTCCGTGATTTTCCTGCCAGCTCCCTCTTTGCTCTCTCTGATCTCTGGAATCTCTCCAATCCCTCTGATCTCGGAAATCTCTTCTCTGACCCCCTCTTTTGTTCCTTTCTCTGGTTGGGCACTCCCTGCTCCAAAGACCTGAACCCCACACAAGTATAACACTGACCTAGTCCCAGTATTCTGTGTCTTCTCCAATTTGGTGTCAGTGAGATTGACTCTAAGGCAGGCATATCATTGTGAAATTGATCTAGAGATTCTGGAACCCTAATTTCTCCCATTCCATACTTCGCTGATATTTTAGGACTCCACGGTCCTAAGTCAGATTTTGGCACCTCCTTCTTAATTACATATTCTGTTTTTGGATTTACTGCAGGCTGACTGTCCTGCTTTTTTACATCTTCCCAGTGGTATCTCACTGCCTGAACCATTTGGCTGACACTATTTTCATACCTCTTTTAATTTATTTTTAAATGATAAAATCGAATCTGCTTCCCCCACTTCCACTGGAAGCTCATTCCACACAGCTACCACTCTCTTTACTCAAAGAAGTTCCCCCTCATGTTATCCCTAAACTTGAAGTAGTGTACAGAGGAAAAGCAATAAAACACAGATTTGTAATAACAACCGGGTTGGATTGCTACCTAATGGCTAGAGATTTGCTCTGCGCCTTCTAATTGAAGATAGAATGGTGGGATAGTAACAGGGCCGGCTAATTTCTCCCAATTGGGCCCTGCGCCTAAGGGGGCCCGGGCTAGAGTAATGTACTCTCAGCTCGGGTAGATCTACCCCGGGTGGAGGGGGGAGAGAGGGGTAGAGAGAGAGTAGAGGGATGGAGGGGGAACAAAGGGGTAGATGGTGAGGGGGGAGTTAGGAGGAATAGAGGGGCGAGGGTCGTTCCCTCACGGTCCCGGGGTAGCATTCCCGCCCCTCCAGTCGCTGTGCTTCACGTACACAGCCCTTGGCTGGGAACCTCGGGGCTCACCAAAATTGTTCCCACTTGGGCCCCGCACCTCCTAAGGCCGGCCCTGGATAGTAGTCTGCAGAGCCAAAAGAGATGGGGGAGATATTGAACAATTTATTTTCTTCGGTATTCACCAAGGAGAAGGATATTGAATTATGTGAGGTAAGGGAAACAAGTAGAGTAGCTATGGAAACTATGAGATTCAAAGAAGAGGAAGTACTGACACTTTTGAGAAATATAAAAGTGGATAAGTCTCCAGGTCCGGACAGGATATTCCCTAGGACATTGAGGGAAGTTAGTGTAGAAATAGCAGGGGCTATGACAGAAATATTTCAAATGTCATTAGAAATGAGAATAGTGCCGGAGGATTGGCGTACTGCGCATGTTGTTCCATTGTTTAAAAAGGGGTCTAAGAGTAAACCTAGTAATTATAGACCTGTTAGTTTGACGTCAGTGGTGGGCAAATTAATGGAAAGGATACTTAGAGATAATATATATAAGCATCTGGATAAACAGGGTCTGATTAGGAACAGTCAACATGGATTTGTGCCTGGAAGGTCATGTTTGGCTAATCTTCTTGAATTTTTTGAAGAGGTTACTCGGGAAATTGATGAGGGTAAAGCAGTGGATGTTTTATATATGGACTTCAGTAAGGCCTTTGACAAGGTTCCTCACGGAAGGTTGGTTAAGCAGGTTCAATTGTTGGGTATTAATGGTGGAGTAGCAAGATGGATTCAACAGTGGCTGAATGGGAGACGCCAGAGAGTAATGGTGGATGGTTGTTTGTCAGGTTGGAGGCCAGTGACTAGTGGGGTGCCACATGGATCTGTGTTGGGTCCACTGTTGTTTGTCATGTACATCAATGATCTGGATGATGGTGTGGTAAATTGGATTAGTAAGTATGCAGATGATACTAAGATAGGTGGGGTTGTTGATAATGAAGTAGATTTTCAAAGTCTACAGAGAGATTTATGCCAGTTGGAAGAGTGGGCTGAAAGATGGCAGATGGAATTTAATGCTGATAAGTGTGAGGTGCTACATCTTGGCAGGACAAATCAAAATAGGACGTACATGGTAAATGGTAGGGAATTGAAGAATGCAGGTGAACAGAGGGATCTGGGAATAACTGTGCACAGTTCCCTGAAAGCGGAATCTCATGTAGATAGGGTGGTAAAGAAAGCTTTTGGTGTGCTGGCCTTTATAAATCAGGCATTGAGTATAGAAGTTGGGATGTAATGTTAAAATTGTACAAGGCATTGGTGAGGCCAATTCTGGAGTATGGGGTACAATTTTGGTTGCCTAATTATAGGAAGGATGTCAACAAAATAGAGAGAGTACAGAGGAGATTTACTAGAATGTTGCCTGGGTTTCAGCAAATAAGTTACAGAGAAAGGTTGAACAAGTTAGGACTTTATTCTTTGGAGCGCAGAAGGTTAAGGGGGGACTTGATAGAGGTCTTTAAAATGATGAGAGGGATAGACAGAGTTAACGTGGATAAGCTTTTCCCACTGAGAGTAGGGAAAATTCAAACAAGGGGACATGACTTGAGAATTAAGTGACATAAGTTTAGGGGTAACATGAGGGGGAACTTCTTTATTCAGAGAGTGGTGGCTGTGTGGAATGAGCTTCCAGTGAAGGTGGTGGAGGCAGGTTCGTTTTTATCATTTAAAAATAAATTGGATAGTTATATGGACGGGAAAGGAATGGAGGGTTATGGTCTGAGCGCAGGTATATGGGACTAGGGGAGAATACATGTTCGGCACGGACTAGAAGGGTCAAGATGGCCTGTTTCCGTGCTGTAATTGTTATATGGTTATATGGTTAGTAGTGACCCGCTGGGCTCCCAAATGGCAGTGTTATTCCACAGTGACCCCCCAATGGTGATCCTTAGATCTGGACGAAATACCCCCACTCCATATCACACTGGCCTATGACAGAAGTGGGAAGAATAAAGAACTGGAGGAAGGAATGACCATATGAAGGAAAGGACTGGGAGATAAGAATTTTGGCATTAGTTGAAGGAAAGGAGGACGCTGCGGAATAAGCTGAGGTACTGGTGAGTTTATGGAAAAGAACTGCTGGGGTTGCTCCTCATATCACAAGAAAAGTAAACTATCCTGCAAGTGCAAAAGATCTAGGAGCAATGTTGAAAAGGGCAATTACTATGGCAGACCCGAATAATTATGAAGAGCAAAATTTGTCTAACCAGTATGTTAAGTTCTATCAGGCCCCAAGGACAGTTGTTACCTGGCTATGCCAGGATCTGGGGAGTGAGGTATGCGAGTATGTGGATCCGCAAGTTTGGGCAGAAGACACAGCTCAGGTAGGATGTGTGCACATCGATCCCATCCAAGTAGCTCTCCAGAAAGGGGTAACATTGCCCTTGATACAGCAGTATCCATTGAAACCGCAGGCCATTATAAGCATCGACAAATTAATTCGGGGGCTGCTAGAGCAAGAAATTTTAGTAAAATGCCAATACCCCAATTCTTGTAGTTCTGAAACCAGGAAAGGAGCGCCAGTACACATTGGTCCAAGACCTAAGATCGATTAACTCAGTTGTAGAACCGCTCCAAGCGCTAGTGCCAAACCCTGCTAACATCTTAGCTCTGATACCAGCCAGAACAAAAATCTTCTCCATAGTCGACTTGCAACATGCATTCTTTTCCTTGCCTCTCCACAAGGATAGCCAATATATGTTTGCTTTCACATATAGGGGCCAGCAATACACCTGGACCAGATTGCCTCAAGGGTTCATCAATTCACCTACTTTATTTTCCACGTTTCTACAAGAACAATTGAGTACTTTAAATTTCAGAAGTGAGTCTTCCTTAGTGCAGTACGTTAATGATTATTAGTAGCCAGCAGAGACAAACCAAGCAACCGCGAAGATACTGCACAATTACTGTAAACAAGTGTACAGACACTGTCTGGTGTTTAAGTCAGCTTTAATCATCAGTCGCAATGGCACAGTACAATACATGTTAGTTCCACTCTACCACTAGTGCGACTACGTAATATAGGAAGTGTTCAATAGGGTGGAGTTAGTGGTAGTACATTACTCTGATTGGTTCACATGCAATAACCAATCTTCATCCTTCCCCGTAGAGGAAAGAGTTGTTAATCAGTTGTTAGAATACATGTGGTTAAACATACTCGCCGTATCTGTCTGGCGGTCTACTAACCCGACCCGATGGCGTACGGGCAAACATCTCCCCCTCCGTTCCGGAATAGTTAGGGCTGGGTGGTGGAGATCCCGAGAATGAGAAGGCAGCCGGGGAACCCGGAGATGAACGGCAGGGCAAGCATGCAGGTCCAGGGGCACTGGGGAGTGAGGGAACCAAGCCGGGAGTGCATGTTGGGTTCGGGGATGGACGGCAGTAGCAGGTGCCTTGAAGACCAATGGCGGGGCATGAGGACCTGGAGGAGCTGGTCGTGGTACCGTTCACAGGCAGAAGATGTTGACGGTTGCGCCGGTACAGAGCACCATCGGCGTTGACAAGGTAGGAATGATGTTCCTTGGATGGTCCCTCTACGAAACCTGTTATCTAGCTAATTTGGGATATGTGGCCTCCCAGTCGAAAGTTCTGATGGCCCAGGAGAAAGTAAAATTTTTAGGAATTATAATTTCGGCAACCGAAAGGAGTCTAGACAAAAGCAGACTCGAACCCATCTGTGAATGTCCAATTCAAACGAGGCAATGGCTTAGTATGTTAATTAATGTAGACCTTGGATCCCTAACATAGCTTTAGAAAGTAAAGATTATTAATCAGGATGGGAAAATGTAGAAGCAGCTGCCTTTGAGTCCCCTTATTCAGCAAAACAGGCTGAATTACCTTCTCCGTCATGGTCTGGTTTGACTCAGCCACCAAGCACGACACCTGGAGGCTGCAGCGCATCGTCTGATCAGCAGAGAAGATTATTGGGTGCAACCTTCCCTCCATTGATACACTGCAAGGACCAGGAAGCGAGCGGGCAAGATCATCTCTGACCCCTCTCACCCTGGCCACAAGCTCTTTGAATCACTTCCCTCTGGAAGGCAACTCCGAACTGTCAAAGCTGCCACAGCCAGACATAAAAACAGTTTTTATCCGTGAGTAGTTGCTCTACTCATCAGCCGAAAATCTGTGGCCTCCCTTTGATCTGGTATTTTGTTGGTTCACATGCTTGATCAATGGTGTTTTATCATTAATGTTTTATTATTATTAATGTTTAGTGTTTTCGAATTCATTCGTAACTGTCACTGTATGTCATGTTGTTACGTGGGCAGAGCACCAAGGCAAATTCCTTGTATTTGAATACTTGGCCAATAAACTTACTTACTTACTTACTACTTACTTATTATTTGTTTTAATTTGGGCTTGTATTATTGGGAAAATTTTTAAGGTAAATATTTACACAGATTCTCAGTACGCGTTTAGAGTAGTACATGATGTTGGACAATTGTGGAAAAATAGAGGATTTCTAACTTCAGCAGGGACTCAAATTTCAAATAAACAATTGGTGACAGATGTATTAAAGGCCCTAATGCTACCCAAATAAATTTTGATTATAAAATATAGTGCACACACAAGAGGTCAGACCCGAACAGATATTGGAAATCATAGTGCTGATCTGGCAGCAAAAGAAATATCCCGGGAACGTAAGATGGTGGTACCAAAGATGATGAGGCAGACTAAAAGTTTAAATAATGCCCCCCTCGGAGAGGTGGATGCCAACCATCCAAGAGATTGTTCAGTTGCAGGAGGAGGCTAATGAAATGGATAAAGAACAATGGAAGCAACTTGGGTGTGTACTGGATTGTATGACTGGACTGTGGACCACTCCAGCAGGGCAAACTTACATGACAGATTCTTTATCATTATGGGTTATAGAGTACATGCACTATGCAACTCATTGCAGTGCAAGGGCAGTAGGAGACACTCTTTTGGCTACTTGGTGGCATCCAAGATTCCAAACCTTAGCTAGAAAAATAAGCAGTAATTGCCTAGTCTGCCAGAAATATAATCCAGGGAAAGGAATAGGATGTGAAGAGGGAAAAACACCATTGCCTATTGGTCCATTCGAGACATTGCAGATGGACTACATCGAATTGGAGAGGTGCCAGGGTTATAAGTATGTACTTGTCATAGTCGATGCATTCAGCCGGTGGATTGTAGCTTACCCAACCCTTAATAATAAAGCGGCTACCGTTGTCAAGGTGTTAATGAGAGAAATTGTTCCAGATTTGGCATCCCTATTCGACAGTTTTGATAACGGTCCACACTTTATTGGGCAAATTAATAAAGAATTTTGTGAACAACTGGGAATCCAGCAGCAATTGCACTGTGCTTATCGACCAAAGGCTGCTGGACTTGTAGAAGTGGCAAATCAGACCCTTAAAACTAAATTGGCTTAATTGAAGGCAGACACAGGAATTGGTTGGATTAAATTACTTTCCATAGCTTTATTTCAAATGAGAGTCATGCCTGCATGGAAAATCTAGACTGAGCTGAAATTGTTTATGGTAGACACTTGAGAACACCTTGGAATCAAAATGCGATGAAAATAATAAAATTTCATCATATGACTGAGGAGGTGACCGACTACATTGGAGCTTTCACCGAGCGTCCCCCCCCCCCTCCCCTCGCCCCTCCCCCTTCTCCTCTCCCCCTATCCCCTCCCCCCCTCTCCCCTCCCCCTTCTCCTCTCCCCCCTCCTCCTCCCCCCCTCTCCTCTCCCCCCCCTCCCCCCCCCCCTCTCTCCCTCCCCCCCCTCTCCCCTCCCCCCCCTCTCCTCTCCCCCCCTCCTCCCCCCCTCTCCCCTCTCCCCCCCCCTCTCCTCTCCCCCCTCTCCTCTCCCCCCTCTCCCTCCCCCCCCCTTCTCTCCCCCCTCTCCTCTCCCCCTCTCCTCTCCCCCCTCCTATCCCCCGTCTCCTCTCCCCCCCTCCCTCTCCCCTCTCCCCCCTCTCCTCTCTCCCCCCTCCTCTCCCCCCTCTCTCTCTCCCCCCTCCTCCTCCCCCCCCTCTCCTCTCCCCCCCTCCTCTCCTCCCCCTCTCCTCTCCCCCTCCTCTCTCCTCTCCCCCTCCTCCCCTCTCCTCTCCTCCCCTCCTCTCCTCCCCCCCCCCTCTCCTCTCCCCCCCTCCTCTCCCCCCCTCTCCTCTCCCCCCCCCTCCCTCTCCCCCCCCTCTCTCCCCCCTCTCCTCTCCCCCCCTCTCCTCTCCCCCCCCCCTCTCCCCTCCTCCTCTCCCCCCCCTCCTCCCCCCCCTCTCCTCCCCCCCTCTCCTCCCCCCCTCTCCTCCTCTCCCCCTCTCCCCCCTCCCCCTCTCCCCTCTCCCCCCCTCTCTCCTCTCCCCCCTCTCCTCTCCCCCCCCCTCTCCCTCCCCTCTCCTCTCCCCCCTCTCTCCTCTCCCCCCCCTCTCCTCTCTCCCCCCCCGCTCCTCTCCTCCCCCCCCATCTCCTCTCCCCCCCCTGTTTTTTTGCATCGATTTATCTAGATAAGGGTCTAAAACACAGTTAAAGTCTCCTCCAATTATAACATTTTGATAATTAGATTCTGCAATTATATTCAGAATTTTGTTGAAAAATTGAGGGTTATCAAAATTGGGCGCATATATGTTTACCAACGTAATTGGCGTAGTATTGATCTCTCCTGTTACTATAAGGTATCTCCCTTCCTTATCTGATATAATATTCTTTGATTTAAATGGAATTCCTTTACGAATAATGATTGCAGTGCCTCTAGATTTGGAAGTGAATGAAGAATGAAATGTTTGGCCTATCCAATTTGCCCTCAGTCTCGTCTGATCTTGATGTTTAAGATGCGTTTCTTGTAGAAACGAAATGTCCGTATTGTATGATTTCAACTGAGCTAGTATCTTGCCCCTTTTAATAGGCTCATTAATACCCCTTATATTCCAACTACATACTGTGATTCCTCCCATTTTCTTTTGATTGTCGTCATGCATTTTTACCAATTTTAATGACCTTATTTATTGCGGTGCTTCAATACCTCAGGACTCTGGTTATTTGGGAGCCGTTTATATTATAGACTTCTTTGGTAGTTCCCCTCCGCGATTGTCCTTGAAAAAAAACCACATAGATGTGACATATTGTGATAAAAAAAAAAATAGATCAAGTAATTTTACAGTGTCTGAGTTTCCAACACCGTAGTGAGTGTCCCACTCGCCTGTGGGCTTCGACATCGATACAGCTTCCGGCGAAGATGTTATAAGGTTAGCCCCGCTGCCTTTGTTACCCTAAACCTAGGGGGTCGGTACCATTTCCAAATCAGTTCTATTTCACCCAGTTGTATATATATATATATATATGTGTGTGTGGCGGTCCCTGGGGGGTAGGCCACTCCTTGGATCATCCCCCTCGATGATTGAGGGACAGGGGCGTAGGTCTGCCACGGGGTTTTACCGGTCGACTCCCGAGGGGTAGAGATAAGAGTGTCGGTGTGTGTTCTTGAACTGTTGTAATTAAAAAGCTTCTTTTGAATCCGCCTGGCGTCCGGTCTTTTCCTGACCTTGACCAGGCCACTACACTGGTGACCCCGACTTCGTTCATCACGCGTCGTGATGGATAATAACGCTGTTGCGCTGAAGCTCCCAACTCTATGGACTGAAGAACCCGAAACCTGGTTCCAGCAGGCAGAGGCCCAGTTTGCTGTGCGAGGTATCACGCAGGATGAGACTAAGTACTTTTACGTGGTTGGCTCGCTTGACCAACTGACCGCGAGGCGGGTTAAGCCTTTCCTCAGGGCCCCCCCGGTAACAAACAAATATACTGGCCTTAAAGCATTTCTCATCAGGAGGTTTGGCCTGGGTGATGCCCAGCGGGCAGCTCGCATTTTCAGAATGGACGGCCTGGGCGACCGCCAGCCGTCTGCCCTCCTGGAAGACATGCTCACCCTAATGGGGGACCATGAGCCGTGCTTTCTCTTTAAATATGCCTACCTGCAGCAGCTGCCTCCCGACATTCGCATGCAGCTCGCCAGGGATCCGTTTACCGACATGCTGGCGCTGGGTGAACATGCCGACGAGCTGTGGAATTCTCGCCATCGCATCCTGGAAGCAGTGGACGTCCTTCCCGAGGCGTTTGGAGACTCAGAGCAGGTCGGGACCGCTATCCACCGCGTCTCCACTGCTCCCGGTCGGCCCCCGCGGCAAAATCCGGCGGCCATTACGCATTCAGCAGCAGGCACGTCCTTCCAGCACGGCCAGCCTGCAGTTCAAACCAATGCCAGCAGAGGTCGCTGGCGTTCAAACCAGCCAAATCGGCTTGCAGTTTCACCAGACGCCAGCGGAGGTCGCTGGCGCTCAAACCAGCCTGCAGTTCAACCAGACGCCAGCAAAGCTGGTTGGTGTTATTATCATCGCCGCTGGGGAGCTGCAGCCAGGCTTTGTCGGCCACCCTGTTCGTTCTCGGGAAACTAAAGGGCCGGTCGTCAGCGATTCCTTCGGCGGCCGGCACGATTCATCGCGTTTTCGCTTGGGATCGCCGCAGTGGGGGACGTTTCCTCGTCGACACGGGTGCGGAAGTGAGTGTTCTGCCTCCCTCCATCACTGACATCCGGGCGGGCAAACAAGGCCCCCTCCTCACCGCGGCAAACGGGAGTGCTATTCGCACCTACGGGTTTCGCACCATTCCCCTCAACTTTGGCCGCAACTCGTTTTCGTGGAGGTTCGTCATTGCAGACGTTTCCCAGCCGCTGCTGGGCGCCGACTTCCTTAGAGCCCATTCACTGCTCGTGGATGTCAAGCGGCGGCGCCTGATGCACTCTGTCACGCTGGAGCCAGTCTTCCTCCGTACTGGTGATCCTGTAGTACGCCCTGATGGCCCCCTGTCATCCGTGGATGCGACTTTCGCGCGTATCCTGGCAGATTTTCCTGGCATTCTCGAACCCCACTTCCACTCCTCCACCCCGAAGCACGGG